>NC_073417.1:734090-829090 GCF_028641065.1 Leucoraja erinaceus
AGTGGATGTGGAGAGGATGTGTCCACTAGTGGGAGAGTCAAGGACCAGAGGTCACAGCCTCAGAATTAAAGGACGTGCCTTTAGAAAGATGAGGGGAAATCTTTTGTCAGAGGGTGGTGAATCTGTGGGATTCATTGCCACAGACGGCTGAGGAGGCCAAGACAATGGGTATTTTTTAAACGGAGATTGACTTCTTGATTACTACAGGTGTCAGTGGTTATGGGGAAAAGGCAGGAGAACGGGGTTAGGAGGGAGAGATAGATCAGCCATGATTGAATAGCGGTGTAGACTCGATGGGCCGAATGGCCTAATTCCGCTCCTATGACCTACGAACTTATGAACTCACTCAAACATTATTTCTGTTTAACGTGTTCACACTGGCTTTCATTTATTGATTGACCGAATTCTCTACAATTTCTTGCGTTCTTGGATGGAGTGTTCCCAAACCCATGTTGTGATGCATCCCAATAAATTGCTCTCCATTGCTCATCTGGAGAAGTTGCTGAGGGTTGTTGGGGACATGCCGAACTTCCGGAATTTTCCAAGGAAGTACAGGCATTGGTGATCATTCTTGGCCATTGCTTCGATGTGACTGGGTCCAGGAGAATTTGCTGGTGATATTTTACTCCTATGAATTCGAAGCTTTCAACCATCACTACTTCGGCACTGACAATGCATACAGATGATTCCATCTGTCTATACATAACTAAAAGTCTTTGTCTTGTTGGTGTCCACGATGTGTCTCTCCATGTGTCTCTGTCAATCTGATTAATTCCTATCTTCTTCCAAACGCAAGACCACAGACTACCCATTTTCACATTTCCTACTCACATTTTCCCCGTGGTGGCGATAAATATCTTCCCGTTGCATCTCCACCGATATTTCTGAAGTTATTTGCGATGAAAGCTTTAAAAACATCAACTTTAACAAGATTAACAATGTTAAAATCCTTCCTCCCGGCTTCCAACATGCATCGGTACAAAGTTGCAAGACAGGAACATGCAATGGGATATTGCAACAGGAGGGGGAGGGTCAATTGGTGTTGCAATTGGAACTGCTGCAGCAGGCAGGGGAGGTGCATTTTGATTTTTTTTTTTGAAGCCCACTGCTGAGGGAAGCAGTGGGAGTGCTGGAATCTTACGTTCGGGAACGGGTTCAGTTGCTTTGGGGGAACGGATGAGTGGTGGAATGTTGCATTGGGGGACCACACCATTTCGGGGAGCAGACCCAACGGGTCCGCACTTTGTCTCGTACATGAATATAATCGTCAAACTCCAGTCCAATAGGTGGAGCAAAGGGGAAGATACAGAGTGCAGAATATAGTTCTCAGCTAGTGCATCAGTTCCACAGACAAAGTCCAATGTCCGCAATGTGGTAGAGGTGAATCGGACAGTACCCTAGCTTATGGAAGGACCATTCAAAAGCCTGATAACAGAGGGGAAGAAGCTGTTCCTGAGTCTGGTGGTGCGCGCTTTCAAGCTTCTGTACCTTCTGCCGGACGGGAGCGGGGAGAAGAAAGAATGACCGGGGTGAGGCATCAACCTTAACGGAGACAGACACAAAAATGTTGAAGATACTCAGCAGGTCAGGCTGCACCTCTGGAGCAAAATGCTGGGTGATGTTTCAGGTCGAAAGCCTTCTTCAGATGGAGAGCCTGGGGAGCGGGAACCTAGAAGTGTGAAAAGGTACAGAACAATTCATTCTTAAGACCTGAAGAAGAGTCTCGACCCAAAGCTCCACCATTGCATGGATTTAGAGCTAAATAAAGATGAGAATAAATCACTAGAGGTAGGAAAAGGCACGGAAGAAGGGTTCCGACCAGCAAATGTGACTCATCCATTTTCTCCAGAGATGCTGCCTGATCCGCTGTTACTCCAGCACTTTGTGCCTTTCTGGTATAAACCAGCATCTGCAGTTCCTTCCTATACAGCAAGAATTTCATTGCCCTATCTGGGACACATGACAATAAACTCACTTGACTTGACTTGACTTGACTTGACATTATGGAAAGACTGTTCCTTGATATCTTGATTAGTACGCGTGTCAGGGGTTGTGGGGAGAAGGCAGGAGAATGAAATATAGAAACATAGACAATAGGTGCAGGAGTAGGCCATTCGGCCCTTCGATCCAACACCACCATTCAATATGATCATGGCTGATCATCCCCAATCAGTACCCTGTTCATGCTTTCACCCCATATCCCTTGATTCTGTAAGCCTACAGAGCTAAATCTAACTCTCTCTTGAAAACATGCAGTGAATTGGCCTCAGCTGCCTTCTGTAGCAGAGAATTCCACAGATTCACAACTCTCTGGGTGAAAAAGTATTTCCGCAGCTCAGCCCTAAATGGCTTACTCCTTATTCTGAAACTGTGACCCCTGGTTCCGGATTCCCCCAACATCAGGAACATTTTCCTGCCTCTAGCGTGTCCAATCCTTTAAGAATTGAATATGTTTCTATAAGATCCAAATGGGGTTTAGAGGGACAAAATGGATCAGCCATGATTGAATGGCAGAGTAGACGCTGCCATTGGGAGAGTATAGGACCAGAGGACATAACCTCAGAATTAAAGGGCATACCTTTACCAAGGGGATGAGGAGGAATGTCTTTAGTCAGAGGGTGGTGAAACTGTGGAATTCATTGCCACAGACAGCTGTGGAGGCCAAGTCAATTTTCAGGCAGAGATAGATACATTCCTCATTTGTACGGTGTGTTAGTGGTTATGGGAAGAAGGCAGAAAAATGGGGTTAGGCGGGAGAGATAGATCAGCCATGATTGAATGGTGGAGTAGAATTGATGGGCCGAATGGTCTAATTCTGCTCGTATAACTAATGACCATCTATCTGAAAGAAGGGTCGAGTCCCAAAACGACATCTATTCCTTGGATAGTTTACACCCGAGCAGTATCAACATTGACCTCCAATTTCAGGCATTCCTTGCTTTCTCCTTCTTTCCCCTCCCCAGCTCTCCCACAGACCACTGTCTCCACCTCTTCCTTTCTTCTTCCCGCCCCCCACCCCCTCACATCAGTCTGAAGAAGGGTCTCGACCCGAAACGTCACCTATTCCTTCGCTCCATAGATGCTGCCTTACCCGCTGAGTTTCTCCAGCCTTTTAGTCTACCTTTGATTTTTCCAGCATCTGCAGTTCTTTCTTAAACACCATCTATAAAGAAAGGAAAGTAGAGGTCCTCTAGTTGTGTAGTCAGGGGATATGGGGGAAGGCAGGAACGGGGTACTGATTGGGGATGATCAGCCATGATCACATTGAATGGCGATGCTGGGTGGAAGGGCTGAATGGCCTACTCCTGCACCTACTGTCTATTGAGTCATTGCATACTTTCAAGGTCTTTCCATTGTAATTACTGACCCCGCAGTGATGATGGGATGAAGGAGTTACGCCATGAGTCAACAGCAAAGATACACAGACGTGCAGGCAGAATAATCTCTGCAAGGGGGAACTGTGCGAACTAATTCTGCTCAGCTACCTTGCAGGATTATTTCTTCCCATCCCGTTGATCCGCCAGGCTCCATGGCTCCGCCAGCCCGCATTTATCTGCAATCGGACGATGGTTTGGATTCAGACCTCCGCTGCTCCACGCGGGCACTGACAAGTCTACAGGTCACAGAGGGGTGCGACATTCAGGCGCCGCCACATGTGCCCCCCCCCCCCCCCCCCCCCCCCCCCCCGCAGAGAAGAACAAAGAACTCTGCTGCCCCACCCGCCAGAAAACTCCCTCATAACTATTGTAGCTTCATAGTCTATTTCCATTCTGCTTATTTTAAAGCTCGCAACCATCGAACTTGCGAAGCAAAACTTCCTTTCAATCTGCGTTTGTTCGAATGACATTGAAAGGCAAGGTACGATAAGGGAACCTTGTACTGTGGAGTCGCTGATAAAGGCTTATTCGTCACAGTTCAAGCCAATCGTTCTCTCAGCGGTTTCACATTATCTGCTTGTTCACTCCGCTGTTTGTATCTGTCATTTGCACCTTGTTTGTTTGTTTGTTTGCATATCCCTCTGTTTGTATTCAATCCAAGAGCTGTGTGCTGGAGAGAGGCACAGACTGGCTAGTTAAGAAGGAACTGCAGATGCTGGAAAAATCCAAGGTAGACAGAATTGCTGGAGAAACTCAGTAGGTGAGGCAGCATCTATGGAGCGAAGGAAATAGGCGATGTTTCGGGACGAGACCCTTCTTCAAACTTGTGTCGACCCGAAACGCTTCCATTGCTCCATCGATGCTGCCTCAGCCACAAACGTGCTGGAGTCACTCAGCGGATCAGGCAGCAACTCGGAAAGGAGTGGGCGAAGGGTCTCGACCCAAAACAACACCTACTCCTCTCCACAGATGCTGTCTGACCCGCTGAGTTACTCCAGCACTCTGTGAAACGTCACCTATCCATGTTCTCCACAGATGCTGCCTGACCCGCTGAGTTACTCCAGCACTCTGTGAAACGTCACCTATCCACGTTCTCCACAGATGCTGCCTGACCCGCTGAGTTACTCCAGCACTCTGTGAAACGTCACCTATCCACGTTCTCCACAGATGCTGCCTGACCCGCTGAGTTACTCCAGCACTCTGTGAAACGTCACCTATCCATGTTCTCCACAGATGCTGCCTGACCCGCTGAGTTACTCCAGCACTCTGTGAAACGTCACCTATCCATGTCTTCCACAGATGCTGCCTGACCCGCTGAGTTACTCCAGCACTCTGTGAAACGTCACCTATCCATGTTCCCCACAGATGCTGCCTGACCCGCTGAGTTACTCCAGCACTCTGTGAAACGTCACCTATCCATGTTCTCCACAGATGCTGCCTGACCCGCTGAGTTACTCCAGCACTCTGTGAAACGTCACCTATCCATGTTCTCCACAGATGCTGCCTGACCCGCTGAGTTACTCCAGCACTCTGTGTCTATCAAATGTTATGAATCTATTATTAATTAGTTGCAATGATTGACAAAGCACAGAAGACCTTTCATTTCAGGAGATAAAAAATGCAATGGTTTTAAACACAGCGGCATTTGATTGATTTTAATTTTGTGGCTGAATTGAATGCTCTGTTGTTAACAACCTGATCTTATAGAGGAATATAAAATCATGAGGGGAATAGATCAGGTAGATGCACAGAGTCCCTTGCCCAGAGTAGGGGAATCGAGGACCAGAGGACACAGGTTTAAGTTGAAGGGGAAAAGATTTAATAGGAATCTGAGGGGTAACTTTTTCACACAGAGGGTGGTGGGTGTATGGAACGAGCTGCCAGAGGAGGTAGTTGAGGCTGGGACTATCGCAACGTTTAAGAAACAGTTAGACAGGTACATGGATAGGACAGGTTTGGAGGGATATGGGGCCAAACGCAGGCAGGTGGGACTCGTGTGGATGGGGCATGTTGGCCGGCGTGGGCAAGTTGGGCCGAAAGGTTTGTTTCTACACTCTGACTCTATGACTGGATAACCTGCATTAGTTTTCACTGAGGGTTCATTTTGCAGGTTCGCATTAACACCTCTGGACAACAGGTGCAGGAGTAGGCCATTCGGCCCTTCGAGCCAGCACCGCCATTCAATGTGATCATGGCTGATCATCACCAATCAGTACCCCGTTCCTCCCTTCTCCCCATATCCCCTGATTCCACTATCTTTAAGAGCCCTATCTAGCTCTCTCTTGGAAGTATCCAGAGAACCTGCCTCCACCGCTCACTGAGGCAGAGAATTCCACAGACTCACCACTCTCTGTGAGAAAAAGTGTTTTCTCGTCTCCGTTCTAAATGGCTTACCCCTTATTCTTAAACTGTGGCCCCTGGTTCTGATCTCCCCCAACATCGGGAAGTCGCAGTGTGAAAGTTACGGAGATTTATCTGTAAAAGTCGCAGTCGTCTGCATTTAAAAGTGGCAGAGATCTCTGTGTCAAAGGTTTGGAGATCTGTATGTAAACGTTGCTGAGTTCTGCATGTGTAAGTTGCAGCGATTTGCAGTGATCTACATTTGCAAATTGCAGATGTATGTATGTAAAATTATGTGAAAGTTGCGGGGAACTGCTTTTAAAAGTTGCTGACATCTGCGTTGAGAAGTTTCAGAGGACTCGGTATACATTACAGTCTGTTTGTGAACGTTGTACAAGTCTGTCAGTGCAAGTTGCAGACGTCTGTGGGTATCTAGGGATTTGGGACTGAGACAGCAGGCAGTGGGGATCATTGACTCAGAGTTTACCTCTCAGATCACTTTGTTGAGCCAAGTCACATCGAGTCTAGTGCGGGTGAGGTACAGGCACATGGGATAATCATGCATGCACATTAGGTTTATGTTCATGAGTTCATAAGTGATAGGAGCAGAATTAGACTATTCGGCCCATCAAGTCTACCCCACCATTCAATCATGGCTGATCTACCTCTCCCTCTCAACCCCATTCTCCTGCCTTCTCCCCATAACCCCTGACACCCGTACTAATCCAGAATCTATCTATCTCTGCCTTAAAAATATCCATTGATTTGGCCTCCACAGCCTTCAGTGGCTATGAATTCCACTGATTCACCACCCTCTGACTGAAGAAATTCCTCCTCATCTCCTTCCTAAAGGAACGTCCTTTAATTCTGAGGCTCTAGCCTCTGGTCCTAGACTCTCCTACTAGTGGAAACATCCTCTCCACATCTGAAGAAGGGTCTCGACCCAAAATATCACCCATACCTTCTCTCCAGAGATGCTGCCTGTCCCGCTGAGTTACTCCAGCATTTTAGGTCTCTCCACATCCACTCCATCCAGGCCTTTCACTATTCGGTAAGTTTCAATAAGGTTCCCCCCTTATCCATCTAAACTCCAGCAAGTACAGGCCAAGTGCCATAAAACACTAATCATATGTTACCCCACTCATTCCTGGGAAAAGTGCTATCCCGTCAGATTAGACAAAACTATAGGTTACACAAAAAGGCTGGAGAAACTCAGCGGGTGCAGCAGCATCTATCGAGCGAAGGAAATAGGCGACGTTTTGGGCCGAAACCCTTCTTAGACAAAACTATACATTGATACACACAAGACAAACTCCAGTACAACAGGTAGAGCAAAGGGGAAGATACAGAGTGCAGAATATAGTTCTCAGCATTGTAGCGCATCAGTTCCACAGACAAAGTCCAATGTCCGCAATGGGGTAAAGGTGAATCGGACAGTACCCTAGCTTATGGAAGGGCCGTTCAGAAGCCTGATAAGAGTTTTTACTTTGTTTAAGAAAGAACTGCAGATGCTGGAAAAATCGAATGTAGACAAAAATGCTGGAGAAACTCAGCGGGTGAGGCAGCAACTATGGAGCGAAGGAATAGTTTCGAGTCGAGACCCTTCTTCAGACTGATGTGGGGGGGGGGGGGGAAGAAGAAAGGAAGAGGTGGAGACAGTGGGCTGTGGGAGAGCTGGGAAGGGGAGGGGAAGGAGGGAGAAAGCAAGGACTACCTGAAATTGGAGAAGTCAATGTTCATACCGCTGGGGTGTAAACTACCCAAGAGAAATATGAGGTGCTGGTCCTCCAATTTGCGGTGGGCCTCACTCTGGTCATGGAGGAGGCCCAGGACAGAAAGGTCAGAATCGGAATGGGACGGGGAGTTGAAGTGCTGAGCCACCGGGAGATCAGGTTGGTTAATGCGAATTGTGCGGAGGTGTTGGGTGAAGCGATCGCCAAGCCTGCGCTTTGGCTTCCACACTTGAGTTATATGGACAAGCTGGATAGGTTGCGGCTTTAGCATTCAGGATCCTGATGGTCATTGAAAATAATCTGGTCCTGTGCCTGGAGGTCATGGTTTTCAGACCACTGTACCTCGTTCCTGAGTGAAGGAGTGGAATGAGAGCGTGGCCAGGTGATGTTAAGTTTAGCTTAGTTTAGTATTGCGATGCAAAACAAGGTGCCGTGAAAAGGTTTTTGTGTTGCATGCTAACCAGTCTACGAAAAAAATATATACTTGATTACAATCGAGCTGTCCAAAACCAAATTCAAATTCAAATTCAAATCCAAATTCAAATTCAAATTCAAATCCAAATCCAAATCCAAATTCAAATCCAAATCCAAATTCAAATTCAAATTCAAATCCAAATTCAAATTCAAATTCAAATCCAAATTCAAAATTCAAATTCAAATAGGGAAAATTCAAACAAATTCACAATGACTTCAAATTAACTCACATTTTAGGGTCAATATGAGGGGGAACTTCTTAAGGCACAGTGGTGGCGGTGAGTTAATGCAGCCATACAATTAAAACTGGTGGACAACAGGTTCATTGGTATCATTTAAAAATAAACCCTAGGCTTCAGACAATGAAGGGTTATGGTATTTCCAGGCACTCCATAGATAAGGCCGCACCCACTGGGTTTCGGCAGCACTCTTGGGCCGAGATTCTATTTCCGTCCTGCATCTGTTATATGGTTCTTAAACAAATTCAAATCCAAATCCCAATTAACATCCAAATCCAAATTCAAATGATCACTTCAAATCCAAAGGCAATAAAAATTCAAAATTCAGACTCAAATTTTTTTTCAAATTCAAAATAGAAACTCAAACTCACATTGATTGTCACATGCAACAATTCCTGAACCATGATCAAACAAGTTAAAATGCATCCGACAATTTCGGAGACTATAACAAAATTATTCCAGACAATTTTTTACAAACCAAATTTCACCAAACAGTCCCCCACCCGTGCCACTCTGTGGCCCCTGTCCAAGTAATAAATATATACAATGTTTACACAGTGCGAAAATTCCATCTGTCATTTTCATTTCCACAAAAAATGTCCCCCACCCGTGCCACTCATGTGGCCCCGTGGTGTGGGATACTTCCCTTAAAGTTCAGTCAGACTTCCTCCATTTGTCCTTCCACTGTGTGCAGATAGAAGATAAAGGGAAGAACGTTTAGCGCAAGGTACAGTCCATTGAAGTCCTATTAAAGATAGTCCGAAGGTCTCCAATGAAGTAGATGGGAGGTCGGGACTGCTCTCTGGTTGTGGTAGGATGGTTCAGTTGCCTGATAACAGCTGGGAAGAAACTGTCCCTGAATCTGGAGGTGTGCGTTTGTTTTCACACTTCTGTACCTCTTGCCCGACGGGAGAGGGGAGAAGAGGGAGTGGCCAGGGTGCGACTGGTCCTTGATTATGCTGCTGGCCTTGCCGAGGCAGCGTGAGGTGTAGATGGAGTCAATGGAAGGGAGGTTGGTTTGTGTGATGGTCTGGGCTGCGTCCACAACTCGTGATTAGAGAATGTGTAATCAGTGGAAGTAGAATTTCAGGGGAAAAAAATTACCAAACAGATACGGATGCCTGAGAATTGGACGAACGATTAAAATGTTAAGATCATCTCTATCTGTCTGCACACCACCAATCCCAGCATATGCAGATCAGAACTAATGGGCAAGCAATCAATTCCCCAAGTGTATACAATTACAAGAGGAATAGTCCGGGAAAATGAAGGGTGATCTGATAGACGTGTATAAAATCATGAGAGGAATAGATCGGGTAGATGCACAGAGTCTCTTGCCCAGAGTAGGGGAATCGAGAACCAGAGGACACAGGTTTAAGGTGACGGGAGAAAGATTTAATAGGAGTCTGAGGGGTAAATTTGTTGCACAAAGGGTGGTGGGTGTATGTAACGAGCTGCTGCAGGAGGTAGTTGAGGCAGGGACTATCAGAAACAATTAGATAGGTACATGGAAGAAAGACACAAAATGCTGGAGTAACTCAGCGGGACAAGCAGCATCTCTGGAGAGAAGAAATGGGCGACGTTTTGGGTCTAGACCCTTCTTCAGACTGAAAGTCAGGCAACAGGGAGACACGGAGATATGGAAGAGACAGGTGCAAGGATAGGATAGTTTTAGAGGGATGTGGGCCAAATGCATGCAGGTGGGGCTAGTGTAGATGGGACAGGTTAGTCGGTGTGAGCAAGTTTGGCTGAGGGGGCCTGTTTCCACGCTGTATCACTATGACTATGACTCTATGACTCTACAATGACCTTATGCTTGAATACAATACCTTCACAGACGTGTGAGTGAATCAGACTTACTTTCATCGCATGGTTAAGCCAGCTAAATCTCCGACTTTGAAAGGCAGCTCCATCCCTGAATTAAAGGGTATATCCCCTTAATTCCTGCTGATATCTCCAACTAATTCTGCAGTATTAACACAACAAAGTGTTAATGCAGAGACAAAGAGTACTGTGCAATGTTTAAACATAGATCAGGGCATGTCACTTCAGCTAACCAAAGGGAAATGATGTTTGGTCTATTGTTGAAGATAGACTCAAATTGCTGGAGTAACTCACTGGAATGAGCAGCATCTCTGGATAGAAGAAAGGGGTGACGTTTCGGGTAGAGACCCTTCTTCAGTGCCCTATCCCCAGATGCTGCTTGTCCCGCTGAGTTACTCCAGCACTCTGTGTGTACCTGTGGTTTTACCCAGCATCTGCAGTTCCATCCTGCGCATGCACACACGCACACACGCACACACGCACGCACACACGCACACACGCACACACGCGCACACACACGCACACACACACACACACATGCACACACACACACACGCACACACACACGCACACACACACATACACACACACACGCACACACACACACACACACACACGCACACACACACACACACACATGCACACATACACACACGCACACACACGTACACACTCACACACACACGCACACACATGCACACACACACACACACACACACACTCACAAACATGCACACACGCACACACGCACACACACACGCACACACACACATGCACACACATGCACACACACGCACACGCACACACACGCACGCACACACACGCACACACGCACACACACACATATCTATATTACTAAAAGTCTGTTCTTGACTGGTTTTGGCCATCTGTGCTGCAATTTCCGAGAGAATGCCGCCATCTACGGCCGTCATTTTTGGCCACCTCGCTCAGAGCTCCCCTCCGCCGCATGTGTGCCGAGGATTTTTCCCGTCGATTAAAAATGACAGAGATATTAATGTTTTTACAAAATTCCCATTCTCTCTGCTGCCCCAGCTGGCGGCAGGGGGAGGGACTATAAAACCAGGAAGTGGTGTGCCACACAGTCTCTTTAAGATGGAGGAAGGCAGAGGGTCACGTTTCTCTGAGCTGTGAATAACACTGAACACATGTCTACTCAAATGTAAGTGCCCTTAGTGGTTCTAAAATGCTTGCAGAATGTGTCTATTGGTTCTAAAGCTTGCAAAACAATGTCTATTGGTTCTAAAGCTTGCAAAAACATGTCTATTGTTATTCTAAAGCTTTCAAAATATGTCTATTGGTTCTAAAGCTTGCAAAAAATGTGTCTATTGGTTCTAAAGCTTGCAAAAAATGTGTCTATTGGTTCTAAAGCTTGCAAAAAAATGCTTGCAAAAATGTCTATTGGTTCTAAAGCTTGCAAAAAATGTGTCTATTGGTTCTAAAGCTTGCAAAAAAATGTCCATTGGTTCTAAAGCTTGAAAAAATGACTATTGGTTTGAAAGCTTGCAAAAAAATTACTGTTGGTTCTAAAGCTTGCAAAAAATGTCTATTGGTTCTAAAGCTTGCTTAAAATGTCTATTGGTTCTAAAGCTTGCAAAAAGTGTGTCTATTGGTTCTAAAAAGCTTGCAAAAAATGTCTATTGGTTCTAAAGCTTGCAAAAAAATGACTATTGCCCCCCCCCACTACTTACTGCAAATGGTGGCATGAAGTTGAAAGGCACTAACTGCAAATGGTGGCTTGGGAGCTTTGGCTTGAAGTTGAAAGGCCCTATTACTGCAAATTGTGGCTTGGTTGCTTTGGCTTGAAGTTGAAAGGCACTACTTACTGCAAATGGTGGTTTGGTTGCTTTGGCTTGAAGTTGAAAGGCACCACTTACTGCAAATGGTGACTTGGGTGTGGCTTGAAGTTGAAAGACACCACTTACTGCAAATGGTGGCATGAAGTTGAAAGGCACTTTTTACTGCAAATGGTGGATTGGTTGCTTTGGCTTGAAGTTGAAAGGCACCACTTACTGCAAATGGTGGCTTGGGTGCTTTGGTTTGAAGTTGAAAGGCACTACTTACTGCAAATGGTGGCTTGGTTGCTTTGGTTTGAAGTTGAAAGGCACTACTTACTGCAAATGGTGGCTTGGGTGCTTGGCTTGCAGTTGAAAGGCACTACTTACTGCAAATGGTGGCTTGGGTGCAATGGCTTGAAGTTGAAAGGCATTGCTTACTGCAAATGGTGGCATGAAGTTGAAAGGCACTACTTACTGCAAATGGTGACTTGGGAGTTTTGAAGTTGAAAGGCACTACTTCCTGCAAATGATGGCTTGGTTGTGGCTTGAAGTTGAAAGGCACTACTTACTGCAAATGGTAGCTTGGGTGTGGCTTGGGTGTGGCTTGAAGTTGAAAGACACCACTTACTGCAAATGGTGGTATGAAGTTGAAAGGCACTACTTACTGCAAATGGTGACATGAAGTTGAATGGCACTACTTACTGCAAATGGTGGCTTGGGTGCTTTGGCTTGAAGTTGAAAGGCATTGCTTACTGCAAATGTTGGCATGAAGTTGAAAGGCACTACTTTCTGCAAATGATGGCTTGAAGTTGAAAGGCATTACTTACTGCAAATGGTGGTGTGGGTGCATTGGCTTGTAGTTAAAAGGCACTGTAAATTGTGGCTTGAAGTTGACTGGCACTACTTACTGCAAATTGTAGCTTGGGTGCTTTGGCATTAAGTTGAAAGACTGCAAATGGTGGCATGAAGTTGAAGGGCACTACTTACTGCAACTGGTGACTTGGGAGCTTTGGTTTGAAGTTGAAAGGCACTACTTACTGCAAATGATAGCTTGGGTGTGGCTTGAAGTTGAAAGGCACTACTTACTGCAAATGTTGGCATGAAGTTGAAAGGCACTACTTACTGCAAATGTTGGCATGAGTTGAAAGGCACTACTTACTGCAAATGGTGGCTTGGGTGCTTTGGCTTGAAGTTGAAAGGCACTACTTACTGTAAATGTTGGCATGAGGTTGACAGGCACTGCTTACTGCAAATGGTGGCTTGGGTGCTTTGGCTTGAATTTAAAAGGCACTGCTGTAAATGCACTTACTTCCCGTTTGCACTGTATATTGATTTTAGATAAAACGCTATAACTTACGGCTGTGATTTTTGGCCATCTTACTCAGTCCCCCTCCACTGAGCCGGTGCAGAGAATTCTTCCCATCAATGAAAAATAAAAGTGTTATTAGTTTAAAAAAAAATGTTGTGAATCTCTCTCCTGTCAATCACTCCCTGAAAGCCACACCTGTTTCCGGGGGGGGGGGGGGGGGGGGGAGGGGTTATAAAACCCGGAAATGTGGGTGTGGCTCAGTCTGTGCAAGATGGAGGAGGGAGAGGTTACGACTCACTGTCTTTAGTGGCTTTGCGCCCTATTTCAAATGGTATGAAACTGCACTTGAATTTAGTGGCCTTGCACCCTGCTGGAAGTGGTAAGAAACTGCACTTGAATTTGGTGGCCTTATACCCTGCTTGAAATAGAATTTCAAGGATTAGCCGTGAGTCAACTACCAGCCCACCAGCCATGAGTGAGTGAGTTGCCAGCACAACAGGCTTGATTGACTGAGACGCCAGCCCAAGAATCCATTTGGCGCACAATTTGCATACTAGCCCTCTGGAAACCAGTCCCTTCAGCCGACAACACCCATACTAGCGCTCCAGAAAGCCCCCCCCCCCAACTGGCCACCAATATTAGAATTGGTGGAGAGGTGGAATATTGCGTTGGATGACCAGCCCTCTTGTGTGATGCTGGGACCCAACGGGTCCCACTCAGTCTAGTATCGATATAAATATCTATATGCAGTAAATCTACTGAACTTTTTTCTCGTTTATTACATTGTTTACAGTGCACTATGTTCACATATTATCTTATGATGCTGCAAGTAAGAATCTGATTCATCTGTTTGGGACATTGGAACTCTATCTTAAAGATAGCAGAGTCAGGGGATATGGGGAGAAGGCAGGAACGGGGCACTGATTGTGGATGATCAGCCATGATCACATTGAATGGCAGTGCTGGCTTGAAGGGCCGAATGGTCTACTCCTGCACCTATTGTCTGTGGTCTCTCGTCGCTTGACGCACAACGGTGGGGCAGATTCACTGGCGGAATTAAAATACGCCTTTGCCTTTCCCTGAAGCAAATGATTTTAGTTGAACAAGTAAATCAAAGTAAAAACTGGCTCCGGGGGGGATTTGTTAGTGTAATGAATTAACGGGACATCTTCGCAGCTCCGGATGGCCCAGCGAGCCTGCTGAGATGAAAGTCCTCTCGCTCCTGGCCTCGATTTCTCTCTCCGTCGGCTTCATGGCAGTGGGGGCTGGGAAGCGGGAACACTGGCGGGCTGCTCATCGGGCCCCCGCGATCGACGGAGGGAGGAAAGGAGACCAGGAGCGAGAGGACTTTCATATCAGCAGGCGAGCCTGGCGTCGGGAGCGGCAAAGATGCCCTGTTAATTCATTACACGAACAAAACCCCCTGGAGCTAGACGACTTTGATTTACTTGTTTAACTAAAATAATTTGCTTCAGGGAAATGCAAAGGAATATTTTAATTTCTGTGAGTGAATCTGTTCGAGCAACGTGTGCCTATCGGAACACTGTTGTACAAAGTCTACAAATTGCCCAAACACATTTCAACAAGCGAGACAAATATACTCGGGCAATTTTCTTGGAAGCGTAAATAATGCAGGGATGAATATAACAGTTAATATAAGCAATTTTAGTCCGATTTGGGCAAGTCGGAAAGTAACATTTCGGCACGTCGGCCTTGATCAGGAGGCACAGAGAATGAAAGAGAGAGGTCTGTGAATGATAAGGCAGTGACTGCCCCTGTCTGTGAGATTTGCAAAGTCACGGTGGCGCAGCGGTAGAGTTGCTGCCTCACAGCGCAAGAGACCCGGGTTCCATCCTGTCTGTACGGAGTTTGTACCTTCTCCCCGTGACCTGCGTGGGTTTTCTTTGAGATCTCCGGTTTCCACCCACACTCCAAAGTCATGCAGGTTTGTAGGTTAATTGGCTTTGGTAAAAGTGTAAATTATCCCTAGTGTGTGTAGGATAGTGTTAGTGTGCGGGAATCGCTGGTCGGTGCGGACTCGGTGGGCAAAAGGACCTGTTTCCCCGCTGTATCTCTAAACTAAACTACACTAGTCAGAGCATTGAGTATAGAAGTTGGGAGGTCATGTTGCTGTTGTATAAGGCGTTGATGAGGCCGCATTTAGAATATTGTGTTCCGTTCTGGGCACCATGTTATGGGAAAGATGTTGCCCAGTTGGAAAGGGTGCAGCAAAGACTTAAGAGGATGTTGCCAGGACTAGAGGGTGTGAGCTACAGGGAGAGGTTGAGCAGGCTGGGTCTCTATTCCTTGGAGCGCAGGAGGATGAGGGGTGACCTTATAGAGGTGTACAAAATCATGAGAGGAATAGATCGGGTAGACGCACAAAGTCTCTTGCCCAGAGTAGGGGAATCGAGGACCAGAGGACACAGGTTTAAGATGAAGGGGGGAAAGATTTAATAGGAACCTGAGGGGTAACTTTTCCCACACAAAGGGTGGTGGGTGTATGGAACAAGCTGCTGGAGGAGGTAGTTGAGGCTGGGACTATCATAATGTTTGAGAAACAATGAGACAGGTGCCTGTATAGATCAGATTTAGAGGGATCTGAACCAAACGCAGGCAGGTGGGACTAGTGTAGATGGGGCATGTTGGCCGGCGTGGGCAAGTTGGGTCGAAGGGCCTGTTTCCACGCTGTATCACTCTGTGACTCATGACTCCATGTGCAATGGATGCCCAAACTAATAATACTCATTTTACACAATCATCAAAAGTAAGAATAACTCCCCTTTAATATGCCGCCGGTTATTACTTTGAAAATAATGTCAAGATAAATGATATCGTTAGGATTATATGCCAGCCATTCTTCATACAAATTGGATATTTTATGAGAATGTGCAGAGCAATTGTCGCTGCTAACAATTGGGTCTTGCAGAATCCGACTAGAGTCATGTTCTTATTAGCTGTCATCTGCCGATCAATATTACCAGTGTTAGAGACAGCTGATTAGTCCGATCTGCACTGGGTGTGTGGAAAAAAGTTAAGCATGATAAAAACACACACCTCCAGATTCAGGGACAGTTTTTTCCCAGCTGTTATCAGGCAACTGAACCATCCTACCACAACCAGAGAGCAGTCCTGAACTACTATCTACCTCATTGGTGACCCTCGGACTATCCTTGATCAGACTTTGCTGGCTTTGCCTTGCACTAAATGTTATTCCCTTACCGTGTATCTGTACACTGTGGACGGCTCGATTGTAATCATGTATTGTCTTTCTGCTGACTGGTTAGCACGCAACAAAATCTTTTCACTGTACTGTATTGAGGTACATTGAAAAGCCTTTGTTGCATGCTAACCAATCAGCAGAAAGACAATACCAGCAGCATAATCAGGGACCAGTCGCACCCTGGCCACTCCCTCTTCTCCCCTCTCCCATCGGGCAAGAGGTACAGAAGTGTGAAAACAAACGCACACCTCCAGATTCAGGGACAGTTTCTTCCCAGCTGTTATCAGGCAACTGAACCATCCTACCACAACCAGAGAGCGGTGCTGAACTACTATCTACCTCATTGGTGACCCTCGGACTATTTTTGATCGGACAAAATAGGTGCAGGAGCTAGGCCATTCGGCCCTTCTAGTCAGCACTGCCATCCAATATGATCATAGACAATAGACAATTGACAATAGGTGCAGGAATAGGCCATTTGGCCTTTCAAGCCAGCACTGCCATTCAATGTGATCATGGCTGTTCATCCAAAATCAGTACCCCTGTTCCTGCCTTCTCCCCATATTCTATAAGAGCTCTATATAACTCTCTCTTTAATATATCCAGTGAATTGGCCTCCACAGATTCACAACTCTCTGGGTGAAAAAGGTTTTCCTCATCTCAATGGACAATAGACACTAGACAATAGATGCAGGAGTAGGCCATTCGGCCCTTCGAGCCAGCACCGCCATTCAATGTGATCATGGCTGATCTCAGTCCTAAATGGTCTACATTTAGTCAAAAGATAGTCACAAAATCTGGAGCAACTCAATTGGACAGACAGCGTCTCTGGAGAGTAGAAATGGGTTGAGACCCTTCTTCAGAGGGTCTATAGAAGGGTGTTGTCCTAAAACACATCCCATTCCTCCTATCTAGAGTTGTTGCCTGACCCACTGAGTTACTCCAGAGTTTGCGCCTATGCTATAGACAATAGGCAATAGGCGCAGGAGTAGACCATTCGGCCCTTCGAGCCATGCAATGTGATCGTGGCTGATCATCCCCAATCAGTACCCCGTTCCTGCCTTCTCCCCATATCCCCCCGATGCTCAGCCTCAGTCTTGATTTGTGACATACAAGTAGAAACAGACCTATTTCCCTCGTCAATCACTTATTAAACCATAAGTTATGAATGAGAAAAGATGTTTCTTCCCAGTGAATCAGCTTCCACTGCCACATTAAGTTTAATATCACGCATCTAATTATATTTTAAATTGCCCCAATACTTCTATTACCTGGCTCACTTGATTATTGCAAACATTTATCACTTATTGCGTAAAGAATTCTGTCCTAGAATCTGTTCTAAATTTACATTTTATTAATTTCCACCAATGCCCACTGGGCTAACTTTATGGGCCTACCTAGAAGTAATAATTTTGATCTTTCCTTTTCCACACTATTTTTCATATTTTATATGGTGATAAATTTCTACCCTCTCCCCAAAAGGTCTTCTTTGCAGAACAAAGACTTTAAGCATTGTTATCTTTGGCATAACTTACTCTAATTAGAACATAGAACATTAGAACATATAAGAGTACAGCACAGGAACAGGCCATTCGGCCCACCATGTCTGTGCCGAATATGATAATAATAATAATAAATTTTATTTATGGGCCGCCTTTTAAGAGTCTCAAGGACACCTTACAAAAATTTAGCAAGTGGAGGAAAAACATGTAAGCGGAATGAAATAAATAGTAGAGACATGACTAGTACACAAATTAAAGACAGAATTCAATTCAAATCACAATATGAGGCAATTCAAGCACAGATGAAAAGGGATGTCAAATTAAACCGATTTCTGCTTGCGTGTGAGACATATCATTCCATTTCCTGCAGATCCAGGAGCCTATCGTTTATTTTAGTTTGGCAATACAGCATGGAAACAGGCCTTTCGGCCCACCGAGTCCGTGCCGACCAGCGATCCCCGCACACTAGCACTATCCTACACACACTAGGGACAATCTACCAATCTACCATTTTTACCAAGCCAATTAACCTACAGACCTCTACGTCTTTGGAGTGTGAGAGGAAACCGGAGCACCCGGAGAAAACCCACGCAGGTCACGGGGAGAGCGTGCAAACTCTGTACAGACAGCGCCCTTAGTCGGGATGGAACCCGAGTCTCTGGCGCTGTGAGGCGGCAACTCTACCGCTGCTCCACCGTGCCACGCCTAGGGTAGCTTTTGTACGTTGGCCTTTAGTGAAATATCAGCCAAATATGGGCAAATGGAACTGGTTTAGATGGGGCAACTTGGTCAGCATGGATGAGTTGGGCCGAAGGGCCTCTTTACATGCTACAAGTCTCTGTCTCCAACTGACAATAGACAATGGACAATAGGTGCAGGAGTAGGCCATTCGGCCCTTCGAGCCAGCACCGCCATTCACTGTGATCATGGCTGATCATGGCTGATAATGTCCAGTTGTGAGGTATATTGTTTAGATACTTAGAGTCATAGTCATACTGATAAGTGAGACCATTATTTTATATGAAGGTTTATTATTGTCACCTGCACCGAGCTACAGTGACAAGCTTTGTTTTGCATTCTATCCAAACAGATCAGATAACACTATACATAAATACAATCAAGTCAAACTCCAGTCCAACAGGTAGAGCAAAGGGGAAGATACAGAGTGCAGAATATAGTTCTCAGCATTGTAGCGCATCAGTTCCACAGACAAAGTCCAATGTCCGCAATGGGGTAGAGGTGAATCGGACAGCACCCTAGCTTATGGAAGGACTGTTCAGAAGCCTGATAACAGAGGGGAAGAAGCTGTTCCTGAGTCTGGTGGTGCGCGCTTTCAAGCTTCTGTACCTTCTGCCGGACGGGAGCGGGGAGAAGAAGGAATGACCGGGGTGGGACAGGGACAAGCCTTTGATTATGTACAGGAAGGAAGTCCAGAAGCTGGTTTAAACAGAAGATAGACACAAAATACTGGAGTAACTCAGTGGGTCAGGCAGCGTCTCTGGAGAAAAGGAATAGGTGACGTTTCGAGGGCCGAAAAAGGGTCTCGACCTGAAACACCACCTATTCCTTTTATCGAGAGACATTACCTGATCCCTTAAGTTACTTGAGTCTTTTGTGTCAATCTCACGTTTTTTAGTCGGCTGCTTTCCCCGAGGCAGCGTGAAGTGTAGATGGAGTCAATGGTGGGGAGTGTGGTGTGTGTGATGGACTGGGCTACATCTACAATGGTGGGGAGTGTGGTGTGCGTGATGGACTGGGCTACATCTACAATGGTGGGGAGTGTGGTGTGTGTGATGGACTGGGCTACATCTACAATGGTGGGGAGTGTGGTGTGTGTGATGGACTGGGCTACATCTACAATGGTGGGGAGTGTGGTGTGTGTGATGGACTGGGCTACATCTATAATGGTGGGGAGTGTGGTGTGTGTGATGGACTGGGCTACATCTATAATGGTGGGGAGTGTGGTGTGTGTGATGGACTGGGCTACATCTACAAAGGTGGGGAGTGTGGTCTGTATGATGGACTGGGCTACATCTACAATGGTGGGGAGTGTGGTGTGTGTGTGTGATGGACTGGGCTACATCTACAATGGTGGGGGGTGTGGTGTGTGTGTTGGACTGGGCTACATCTACAATGGTGAGGAGTGTGGTGTGTGTGATGGACTGGGCTACATCTACAATGGTGGGGAGTGTGGTCTGTGTGATGGACTGGGCTACATCTACAATGGTGGGGAGTGTGGTGTGTGTGATGGACTGGGCTACATCTACAATGGTGGGGAGTGTGGTGTGTATGATGGACTGGGCTACATCTACAAATCTCTGTGTGATTTCAAGCAGTCTTTGAACAGAGCCGTTGACAAACTAAGCGGTGATGCAACACGACAGTCTGCGGTCTATTCTGGCACCTCACTGAATGCACTTTAAATAGCGGCGCTGGAGCGTGGTTTCATGTCTTTGATAACTTTGCGGAGAGCAGAATCTTACATAAACATCCACAATTGTTGGTCTGTTAGTGCTGCCAGAAGCTGTACCGAAGTGACTCAGCTATTTTGTTTCAACGGTGATGTGTGAATTCAATTATGGAAATATTTGAAATGGAAGGAGAATCAGGAAATCTAATTACCCACAATCCGAAAACAAATTACACGCTGACCAACTCGGAAAAGTCTTTAGTAACTGCATTTATTGGTCCCCCCGTTTCTTAATATAACTTGGCACACTTGTTCCCAATCAATAACCCGTGCCTGCCTTCTCCCCATATCCCTTGACTCCACTAGCCCCTAGAGCTCTATCTAACTCTCTCTTAAATCCATCCAGTGATTTGGCCTCCACTGCCCTCTGTGGCAGGGAATTCCACAGATTCACAACTCTCTGGGTGAGAAAATGTTTTCTCACCTCAGTCTTAAATGGCCTCCACTTTATTCTAAGACTGTGGCCCCTGGTTCTGGACTCGCCCAACATTGGGAAAATATTTCCTGCATCTAGCTTGTCCAGTCCTTTTATAATTTTATATGTTTCTATATGATCCCCCCCTCATCCTTCTAAACTCCAGTGAATTCAAGCCTAGTCTTTTCAATCTTTCCTCATATGACAGTCCCGCCATCCCAGGGATCAATCTCGTGAACCTACGCTGCACTGCCTCAATCACAAGGATGTCCTTCCTCAAATTAGGAGACCAAAACTGTACACAATACTCCAGATGTGGTCTCACCAGAGTGACGTTGGTTGTCGCCGGTTGACTTCGGTGAATTCCATTGGCCACTACCTACGTCAACCGGCGACAGGTAACGGCGGCTGAATTGTCGCGGGTCACGGGTGGACGTAGGTTGCCTTCGGTTGTCATAGGTTGTCGCCTGTGTGGTCGTAGGTGGACGTCCTAATGGGTCGCCGGTTGTCGGTAGCTTGATGTCGACTAGGTGATAGGTGGTACGACTGTACTTTGTTGTAGACATTGTCGTATAGGGGGGATCCAGTCGCCGATTTTTTGGCGACCTGCTACAACTGTGATAGTCGCAGCAGTCACCGAAAAAATTGCCTAAGTGGGACAGGCCCTTTAGTTCCTGAATGTGCAGAGAGGAAATGCAGATACCTTAAACCGAAGGAAGGCATAAAAACCTGGAGCAACTCAGCGGGTCAGGCAGCATCTCTAGAGAAAAGGAATATGTGACGTTTCGGGTCGAGACCCTTCTTCAACTGAGAGTCAGAGTAAAGGGAAACGAGAGATATAGATGGTGATATGGAGAGATAAAGAACAAAGGAAGACCCAAAACATCACCTATTCCTTTTCGCCAGAGATGCTGCCTGACCCGCTGAGTTACTCCAGCACTCTGTGAAACGTCACCTATCCATGTTCTCCACAGATGCTGCCTGACCCGCTGAGTTACTCCAGCTTTTTATGTCTATCTTAGTTCCGGAATCTACTGAAAGTCCCCTTTTAGAGATTAATTTTGTTTTGTTTAGTTTAGAGATTTAGTTTAGCACAGAAACAGGCCCTTCGGCCCTACGTGTCTGTGCCGACCAGCCATCACCGCACTTACCTATCCTACAACACGGCAGGGACAGGTTTTACCAAGCCAATTGTCCTAAATTGTCGCCGACCAGTGCCTATAGACTTGTCAATAGCTTCAGTCGGCCATGGACGTTCAGGCCAGCACTTCGGTGATCATGGGTGATCGCCTGTGTCAGTATCGTTTCCTGCCTTCCTATATCCCCTGACTCGCCGGTTTTCGAGCCCTATCTAGCTTGAAAGTATCCAGAGAAGGCCTGACCGCCCTCTGAGGCGAAATTCCACAGACTCACAACTCTCTGTGAGAAAAAGTGTTTGTGGGGTCAGGGGGTTGTGGGTGTGGGGGTGTTATGGGGGGGGGGGGGGGTTAGCAGCGGGGTTTGCATAGAGTCGGGGAGGGGAGTTTGAATGGGGAATGGTGTGTTTGGGCTGCAGGGTGTGTGGGGCAAAGGGGGGGGAGGGGGGGGAGGAGGGGGGGGGGAGGAGCCAGCAAGGGGGGAGAGGAGTAGTGGCTGGAATTGGTGGTGCGATGGGGACTCACAGCGGGCGCTGGTCGTTCTCCTCCACCGGGATCAGGGTCTCCACTTTCCATTGGTGACATCTCTGACTCCGGGCTGGGTATCGGACTCTGGGCTGGGTCTCTCATGCTGGGCTGTTGCTCAGATGCAGGGCTGCTGCTGGGGGCGGGGCTGCTGCTGGGGGCGGGGCTGCTACTTGGGGCGGGGCTACTGCTCAGGGGCGGGGCTGTTGCTTGGGGTGGGGCTGCTACTGGGGGTGGAGTTTGCTAATGGGGCGGGGTTGCTACTGGGGGTGGGGTTGCTAATGGGGGCGGGGTTGCTGCTGGGGGTGGGGCTGCTACTTGGGGCGGGGCTGCTAATTGGGGCGGGGCTGCTGCTGGGGGAGGGGCAGCTACTTGGGGAGGGAATCTTCTGGAATTGTTTACAGATGTAACTAGGAAAATGGACAAGGGAGAGCCAGTGGATGTAGTTTACCTGGACTTTCAGAAAGCATTTGATAAGGTCCCACATAGGAGAATAGTGGGCAAAATTAAAGCACATGGTATTGGGGGTAGAGTGCTGACATGGATAGAGGAGTGGTTGGCAGACAGGAAACAAAGAGTAGGGATTAACGGGTCCTTTCAGAATGGCAGGCAGTGATTAGTGGGGTACTGCAAGGCTCGGTGCTGGGACCGCAGCTATTTACAATATACATCAATGATTTGGATGAAGGGATTCAAAGTAACATTAGCAAATTTGCAGATGACACAAAGCTGGGTGACAGTGTGAACTGTGAGGAGGATACTATGAGAATGCAGGGTGACTTGGACAGGTTGGGGGAGTGGGCAGATGCATGGCAGATGAAGTTTAATGCGGATAAATGTGAGGTTAACCACTTTGGTAGCAAAACAGGAAGGATGAGCGGCAGAGAAGGGCTAGGAATAAATAAGTGTATACTTCCTCCTACTCCTTTTCGAATATGTAAGATTTAATTTGTGGTGTTTCACAAATATAGCCTCATTTTGCTCTGGTATTTTATTTCAGTTACATGTTTAAACTAATGTTTTATTATTAATGTTTGATGTTTTATGTTTCATTCTTAATTGTCATGTTGTTACTAGCGGGCGGAGTACCAAGGCAAATTCCTTGTATGTGAACATACTTGGCCAATCAACTTATGCACTCATCCATGAGAAGTTATTCAATGAGTGGTTTATCTAGGTTTACTGTTCATTTCATTACATTTAATTGTTAGTTTGCTTTGTTTTTAACTTTTTTTTTACATGTTCGAAATAAAATATATACAACTAATACTATATTACCTTGACCATGATGTGGCTCTCCGTCTCTCCGTCTCTCCGTCTCTCCGTCTCTCCGTCTCTCCGTCTCTCCGTCTCTCCGTGTCTCCGTGTCTCCGTGGCCCTGTGTCCCTGTGTGGCTCCCTGGCTCCCTGGCTCCCTGTGTCCCTGGGTCCCTGTGTCCCTCTGTCTCTGTGGCTTCTATGACTCTACTTTTCTCATTCCTTTCAGGAGGCGGCCTGTGATTCCATCACCATCATCTTCATCACCTTGTGACAGAAACTCACAAACCTCGCCACCACCAGTCTCACCGCAGGTAACGGCATTTATATCTACTTTCAAAACCCTTCTTTAAAGTACTGATGATATCAGCAAAAGATATTTATGCTGTGGTTTGAATTTTGGAACGACAAAACTATTAATTAAATTGATGATACAGTCTGGAGCTTATCTGCTAAAAGGTTGTTTTAATAGACCGCGTTTCATCAATTTGAAATCCGTATTTATTCATTATTTCTACAAAGACGCCATCTGTTTATGGACAAATCTCTTTGTAAGTGGGGAGATAATCTTGGCTTTCTACATCTGCAATATAATTCCCAATGATGCATCCTCTGTTAATATTAAGGCAGAATCTGATATTGTTTAGTTAAGTTTTGTTCAGAGATACTGTGCGGAAACAGGCCCTTCAGCCTACCGAGTCCGTCTTCTTTTTGTGTCCATCTTGTTACAAATGTTGACAGGCAAAAGGTGCAGGAGTAGGCCATTCGGCCCTTTGAACCAGCACCGCCATTCAATGTGATCATGGCTGATCATCCACAATCAGTACCCCATTCCTGCCTTCTCCCCATATCCCCTGACTACACTATCTCTAAGAGCCCTATCTAGCTCTCTCTTGAAAGCATCCAGAGAACCGGCCTCCACCGCCCTCTGAGGCAGAGAATTCCAAGACTCACAACTCTCTGTGTGAAAAAGTGTTTCCTCGTCTCCGTTCTAAATGGCTTACCCCTTATTCTTAAACTGTGGCCCCTGGTTCTAGACTCCCCCAACATCGGGACCATGTTGACCTTGCTGTCATCGTCCATCCTGAAAAGGACGCAATCTTCCGGCGACAATCAGTGTGAAGCCATCACTTGTCACAGTAGATGACGGTGGTAGCAAAATTAGCTCAGGATACTTCCAGTTTCCCAGCCCCCTCCTGACTCCACTGGACACTTCTGCTACGGGGCCACCGAGTCCGTGCCGACCAGCGATCACCGCACACTAGCGCTAACCTATACACGAGTGACAGTTTACAATTTTTACCAAACCTACAGACCTGTATGACTTGGGAGTGTGGGAGGAAACCGGAGCACCAGGAGAAAACCCACGCAGGTCACGGGGAGAATGTACGGGCAGCACCCGTAGTCAGGATAGAACATTGAAGAATTCATTTTATTCAAGGGTGTGCAGGTACATTGGTGCTTGAAGGTGGTGTTGCAGGTGGATAGGATGGTCAAAAAGGCTTTTGACACATTGGCCTTCATCAGTCAGAGGACTAAGTATAGAAACAGCAAATTGAAGATGTTGGTTTATACCAAAGATAGACACTAAGTGCTGGAGTAACTCAGCGGTTAAGGCAGCATCTCTGGAGATGGTTAACGTTTTGGGTCGGAACCCTTACACAGACCAGCCTGAAGAAGGATTCCGATCCTTTGTCTCCAGAGATGCAGCCTGAGCCACTGAGTGACTCCAGCACTTTGTGGCTATTTATTGAGTATAGACATAGGGAGGTCATGTTACAGTTGTACAAGATATTGGTGAGACCACGTTTAGAGTACTGGGTAGGATGGAACTGCAGATGCTAGTTCCAACAGATGCTACGCTGAAAATAGACACAAAATGCTGGAGTAACTCAGCGAGACAGGCAGCATCTCTGGAGAGTAGGAATAGATGACGTTTTGGGACGAGACCATTCTTCAGACTGAAGTGGGAAACTGGAGATATGGATGGGTACAAAGAGAAAGGTTACGGCCATCAAGTTCGCAGAATTAGGCCATTCAGCCAATCGAGTCCACTCCGCCATTCAATCTTGGCTGATCTATTTTTCAGTTCAGTTTAGCTGGCCTACTGGAGGGTAGCCAATGTAACTCCACTTTTTAAGAAAGAAGGGAGAGAGAAAACGGGGAATTTCAGACCAGTTAGCCTGACATCGGTAGTGGGGAAGATGCTTGAGTCGAGTATTAAATAGGTTATTGTAGCAATATTACAAAATTTTGAGATTAAAAATCAAGTCTGCAACGTCTGCAGATAAAGCATAAAAAGAAGTTTAATTTGACACCTAATTCACTTTCATATCTTCAGTATTAAAAAAGTTATAGCCATTTTCATACTCGGAAATTAGCACCTTGTTCCCTATTGCTTTTCCATTAACTTAACACAAAAGCTGTGATTGAGGACAGTCAAACTTTCTTAAAAATTAAGAGAACTGAATGAAATTTTCAGTTACTATAGATTGAAGCATCGTGAAACAAATATAAAACATCTTACTTGGATAACCTGAAATTAAAGCATATAATTAGTTAATTACGTAATTGTATCTAATTACAAAATTGACCGTTGTGACAGAAAAATTCAAAAATATGATATTCTCAAGATCAGAATTTTAATATTATTGTATTATATGCTGTATATCCATAACAGATAGGTAAATAAATTACAATTTCTAGCAATAGACCAAGTCTTTATGGAAAAGATCAGTTGCTAGCTGGTACATTGGCATATCATAATCAGTAGCATCATCATATTCCTCAGATTGTAACCAATAAACAACTCTGTACATCTTGTTGTTCCCCAATTTTTCAATGTTGCCATTGTAAACTACAAGTTTTTGCTCTTCAAACCATGCATGACATGCCTTTCTGCCGACTACTTTCCCATTAAGAATGTCCTGTAGATTCCATTTCTTAAGAAAAAATTTTTTTTTTCAAATAGCCTAAGTATCCAAATAACAAACTAATCTCATTCACACAAGAATTCACAATATAACATGATTTTTAAATCTCACTGTCATGAATTTATATGCCAGATGGAAGGAATTAAATGTTTAACTCCCATAAATTAATCTAGAAACACCCACTCAATATAATCAAAATTATTGTTTCATTACACAGTATATGGGTCTAAAACTGATATTTAGTATAAAAATATTGACTATGGATAGACAATAACACAAAATATGGACGATTTGGATGCTCTTATGACATGATTGTCCAAAAAAAAAGAGCATTTAAATCATCTTGCGAGCGGGTTTTTCTGGAACGCGATCGATTGGAACGTTGCATTTGCGTTGAGTTTGAACTCCATATCGGCATATCTCCAAAACTCTGCCGGTTCTTATGGGGCCCAAATCACATTTTCACAACATAAAATTAGATTAGCCATCCCAAAAAGCAAGTTTATATGTAAAATACACGACTTACCCTTTGTTTTGTTCTGTTCTTGCGATCCACGTTGTAGGTGTTGAGGGCGTTAGAAGTCGCTTTTTATTTTAATCTAATTATTAAATTGTCTCACGATTTAAAAAAAAAAAAAAAAAAAAAAAAAAAAAAATCAGGAACGGAAGTCCGATCAATTATTCTTCAGCAGCTAGCAGCCCGGGGAAATCCGCCTCCGACAGGCAGTAGGAAACTGTATTTTAATCCCGCCCTCCCCCCCCTCAAAGGCGCCAAAGATGCGTGCACGGCCAGTGGCAGAACTGCAGCGCCGCTGAAGTAAGTTTTGTAACATCGGTAGTTATAGCAACACATTTGGAAAGCAGTGTCAGGATCGGTCAAAGTCAGCACGGATTTATGAAGGGGAAATCATGCTTGACTAAGCTTCTGGAATTTAAAAAAAATGTAATAAGTAGAATGTGGAGAGTCGGAGGATGTCATGTAGCTGGACTTTCAAAAAGCCTTCGTCAAGATCCCACACAAGAGATTAGAGGGCAAAATTAGAGCACATGGTATTGGAGGTAGGGTATTGACATGGATAGAGAACTGGTTGGCAGACAGGAAGCAAAGAGTATGAATTAACAGGTCTGTTTCAGAATGGCAGGTAGTGACTAGTGGGGTACCACAAGGCTCGGTGCGGGTACCTCTGCTATTTACAATATATATTAACTAATTAGATGAGGGAATTAAATGTGACATCTCCATGTTTGCGGATGGCACAAAGCTGGGTGGCAGTGTGAGCTGCGATGAGGATGCTATGAGAATTCAGGGTGACTTGGGCAGGTTGGGTGAGTGGGCAGACGCATGGCAGATGCAGTTTAATGTGGATAAATGTGAGGTTATCCATTTTAGTAGCAAAAACAGGAAGGCAGATCATTATTTAAATTGTGTCAAGTTGAGAAAAGGGGAAGTACAACGGTATCTGGGGGTCCTTGTTCATCAGTCAATGAAAGTAAGCATGCAGGTATAGCAGGCAGTGAAGAAAGCGAATGGCATGTTGGCCTTCGTAACAAGAGGAGTTGAGTATAGGAACAAAGAGGTTCTTCTGCAGTTGTACAGGGCCCTAGTGAGACCACACCTGGAGTATTGTGTGCAGTTTTGGTCCCCTAATTTGCGGAAGGACATTCTTGCTATTGAGGGAGTGCAGCGTAGGTTCACAAGGTTAATTCCCAGGATGACGGGACGGTCATATGCTGAGAGAATGGAGTGGCTGGGCTTGTATAGTCTGGAGTTTACATGGATGAGAGAGAATCTCATTGAAAGATATAAGATTATTAAGGGTTTGGACAATCTAGGGGCAGGAAACTTGTTCCCGATGTTGGGGGAGTCCAGAACCTGGGGCCACAGTTTAAGAATAAGGGGTAAGCCATTTAGAACGGAGATGAGGAAACACTTTTTCTCACAGAGTGTTGTGAGTCTGTGGAATTCTCTGCCTCAGAGGGCGGTAGAGGCAGGTTCTCTGGATACTTTCAAGAGAGAGCTAGATAGGGCTCTTAAAGTTAGCGGAGTCAGGGGATATGGGGAGAAGGCAGGAACTGGGTACTGATAAAGGATGATCAGCCATGATCACATTGAATGGCGGTGCTGGCTCGAAGATCCGAATGGCCTACTCCTACACCTATGTTTCTCTGTTTCTATGTTTCTATGTGGATAGTAGTTCAGCACTGCTCTCTGGTTGTGGTAGGATGGTTCAGTTGCCTGATAACAGCTGGGAAGAAACTGTCCCTGAATCTGGAGGTGTGTGTTTTCACATCACTTCTACATCATTTCACATCATTTATTTGTTTATCGGTGCATGTGATAATAATGAACTAAACTAAACTAATTACCCAATGTGTTGGAATGAACTGGAGATGCTGGTTTACACCAAAGATAGACACAATAATCAGGATGGAATATAGTGTAGCGAAGTGTGGAGTCATGCATTTTGGTAGAAGGAATAAAGGTGTAGACTATTTTCTAAATGGGGAGAGAATCCAGAAATCGGAGGTACAATGGGACTTTGGAGTGCTGGTGCAGGATTCCCAAAATGTTAATCTGCAAGTCCAATCAGTGGTAAAGAAAGCAAACTCAATGCTGGCTTTTATTTCAAGAGGGCTTGTATACAAAAACAGGGATGTAATGCTGAGGCTCTATAAGGCGCTGGTCAGGCCACATTTGGAATATTGTGAGCAATTTTGGGCACCATATCTGAGGAAGGATGTGCTGGCTCTGGAGAGGGTCCAGAGGAGATTTACAAGAATGATCCCAGGATTGAGAGGGTTAACATATGATGAGCGTTTGTCGACACTGGGCCTGTATTCGCTGGAGTTTAGAAGGATGAGGGGGGGACCTCATTGAAACTTACAGAATAGTGAAAGGCTTGGATAGAGTGGATGTGGAGAGGATGTTTCCACTAGTGGGAGAGTCCAGGACTAGAGGACACAGCCTCAGAATTAAAGGAAGTGTCTTTCGGTTGGGGATGAGGAGGAATTTCTTTAGTCAGAGGGTGGTGAATCTGTGGAATTCATTGCCACAGAAGGTAGTTGAGGCCGTTAATGGATAATCTAAGGCAGAGATAGATAGATTTGTGATTAGTACGGGTGCCAGGGGTTATGGGGAGAAGGCAGGAGAATGGGGTTGAGAGGGGGAGATAGATCAGCCATGATTGAATGGCGGAGTAAACTGGATGGGCCGAATGGCCTAATTCTGCTCCTACCACTGATGAACGAACTTATGAGCTGGAGAAACTCAACGGGACAGGCACCATCTCTGGATAGAAGGATTGGGTGATGTTTCATGTCAAGACCCTTCATCAGTCTCGACTTGAAACGTCACCCATTCCTTCGATCCAGAGATGCTGCCTGTCCCGCTGAGTTGCTCCAGCGTTTTGTGTGTGACTAATTACCCGCCATCTTGTCCTCCACCTCCGTCTGTGGCAATGAATAAACATAATTGTTACTTATAATATGCATGTTATTTAGCTCTATCCAGAAACATCGGAGATATACTTACTTACTTAACTCTATTATGTAAACTCTATTTGGCACTTTGTGGCAATTAAGTCTTGAGAGTTTTATTCTTTTTAGTTCAGCTCTACTTGACCTTGGAGTGCAATTAGTGCCCATGCTGTGCATTCGTATCCTCCTCTGTACTGTCGCTAAGAATGAATTTTGAAAAGACAGTGAAAAATAATAATTAAAAAAAATTGTTTTTGTGTATTTAAGATGACTGCAACAATGGTGCTAATGACAGGAGAGGGGGGGAAAAGCATCATTTTAGTAGCAAGAGTTAGAACAAATGGAAAATGTGGTGGTAATGAGTTGAAGGCTAACTTTCATCAGATCCTAAAAATAAATTGTAAATGCTGGTCTTGTCTCCTGCTCATTTGTGTGTAGGGTTATCGTGTAAGTTTAGTTTAGTCTTGTTCAGAGATACGGAGCAATAACAGGCCCTTCGGCCCACCGAGTCCGCGCCGACCAGCGATCCCCGCATACTAAAGGGCCTGTCCCACTGTACGAGGTACTTCGAGAGTTCTCCCGAGCTTCCCCTGATTCGAACTCGGAGAATTACGGTAATGGCCGCTTGTGGGTACTCGGGGCTCTCGTGGACATTATTCAACATGTTGAAACAACTTCACGACCTTACCGCGTTTCTCGAGTACCTGCCGTTAGCGTTACGAGCCACTAGGAGACGTCCCGAGCTTCGACGTACCCGCTACGTACATTCTACGTACTTACCACGAGTTTGATTTTTTTTTTTAACTCTGGAGAGCTCTTGGGTAAACTCGTATAGTGGGACAGGGCCCTTAACACTATCCTACACACACACACTAGGGACAATTTTGAATGGCCTGCTCCTGCACCTATTATCTATTGTCTATTACCATTTATACCATAGCCAATTTACTTACAAACATGTATGTCTGTGGAATGAGGCACAAAACCTGAGCACCTGGAGAAAACCCACGCAGGCCACGGGGAGAGTGTACAAGCACCATACAGACAGCACCCATAGTCGGGATCGAACCCAGATCCCTCGTGCTGGGAGGCAGCAACTCTACCGCTGCACCACCGTGCTGCCCACATTTATTTTTGGGTGAACTCAATAGATAGACTATGCTGACTGGAGAATGTCAGTGACATCGATGTGGAGTGATAGAGTGATGCAGCTCGGACACCCAACCAACCACCCTACCCACAACCAGAGAGTAGTCATGAACTACTATCTACCTCGTCCGTGACCCTCGGACTATCTTTGATCGGACTTTGCTGGCTTTACCTTGCACGAAACGTTATTCCCTTCATCCTGTATCTGTACACTGTGGACGGTTCGATTGTAATCATGTACAGTCCTTTCACTAACTGGTTAGCACGCAACAAAAACACGCAATGCAGCACAATGAATGGTGGTGCTGGCTCGAAGGGCCGAATGGCCTCCTCCTGCACCTATTTTCTATGTTTCTATGTTTCTATGTATTAAGTCTGCAAATTCCTTTAATAGAAATATTTTCATAGAACTTTACCTCACAGTACAGATGAAGGCTTTGGATAGAGTGGATTTGGAGAGGATGTTTCCACTAGTGGGAGAGCCGAGGACCAGAGGGCACAGCCTCAGAATTAAAGGACGTTCCACAACGAGGGACTGATTGGGGATGATCAGCCATGATCACATTGAATGGCGGTGCTGGCTCAAAGTGCCGAATGGCCTACTCCTGCACCTATTGTCTATTGTCTACTACCTATATAAAAGCTTTTCACTGTACCTCGGTACACGTGACAAAAAACTAAACTAAACTGAAGTAATAAACTAAACTAAAATAAACATCTAAGTTCGTCCCATTTTCCCACACGTGGACCAAATCCCTCTAAACCTGTCCTATCCATGTACCTGTCCAATGGTCTTTTAAATGTTGCTCTCGTACTTTCCCCAACTACCACCTCTGGAAGCTCGTTCTATGCGCCTACCATCCTCTGAGTGGAAAAAGTTGCCCCTTGGGTTCCTATTAAATAGTTCCCCATTCACCATAAACCTATGTCCTCTTTTTTAATTTAGTTTAGTGTTGTTTAGTTTATTGTCACGTGTACCAAGGTACAGTTGAAGATTTTGTTGTGTGCTAACCAGTCAGCGGAAAGACAACACGTGATTACAATCGAGCCGTCCACAGTGTACAGATAGAGATATGTGATCAAGGGAATAACCTGTGGTTTTGACTCCCCTACTCTGGGTAAAAGACTCACCAGAGTGCATTCACTCTATAAATCCCTCTCATGATTTTGTACACCTCTATACGAGCGCCCCTCATTCAAGATACAAGATACAAGATACAAGATAGATTTAATTGTCACGTGTGCCAGATGGCACAGCGAAATGAATTTCCACACAGCCATACAACAAAAATAAACTGGACTCAACACATTATAGAATTTAACACAAAACATCCCCACACAGCAGAATCAAAGTTTCCCATTGTGTGGGAAGGCACCAAAGTCAGTCTTCTTCCTCCACTGTTCCCCGTGGTCAGGGTCTCCCCAAGCCCTCCATAGTTGCAGCTACGGGCGGCCCGATGACCAGGACCGCTCGCCGGGATGATACCAGTCCGACGTCGGGGCTGCGGGACGTCCTCAGCGGCGTGGACACCAGAGTCGGCCCCCTCCTACCGGAGCCGGCGGCCTCCAATGTCCGCAGGCCGCGCCGGGCGGAGACCGCTGCCGGAGACCCCTTGCAAGGCGCCCCAGGACTACACGATGCCGCTCAGCGCCGCCCGCGCTGGAAGCCCTCCGCACCAGAGCCCTCCGCACTCATTCTCCTGCGCTCCAAGGAATAAATTCCTAGCCTGCTCAACCTCTCCCTGTAGCTCAGGCTCTCCAGTCCTGGCAACAGAATCTCACACATTGCACTTCCTTGAGTTACGTAGTCTTCTTCCATAACACTGCCAACAACCTCTAGGCAGTTGGCACCTTTAATGCATGATCAATCGACAATAGACAGTAGGTGCAGGAGTAGGCCATTCAGTCCTTTAAGCCAGCACTGCCATTCAATGTGATCATGGCTGATCATCCACAATCAGTACCCCGTTCCTGCCTTCTCCCCATATCCCCTGACTCCGTTATCTTCAAGAGCTCTATCTAGCTCTCTCTTGAAAGTATGCAGAGAACCAGCATCCACCGCCCTCTGAGGCAGAGAATTCCACAGACCCACAACTCTCTGTGAGGAAAAAGTGTTTCCTCGTCTCCGTTCTAAATGGCTTACCCCTTATTCTTAAACTGTGCTCTCAGATTCTGGTCCCACCCAACAACGGGAACATCAATGCCTCAAGATCCTCATGGGACCCCATCATAATTTTCAGATGGCATTAGACAGATGACAGATGACATTGGCGCAGCGGTAGAGTTGCTGCCTCACAGCGCCAGAGAACCAGGTTCGATCCTGACTACGGGTGCTGTCTGTACAGAGTTTGTGCATTATCCCCATGACCTGATTGGGTTTTCTCTGGGATAGACAATAGACAATAACTGCAGGAGAAGGCCATTCAGCCCTTCGAGCCAGCACCTTAAACTGTTGCTCCTGGTTCTGGACCCCCCCCCCCCCCAACATCAGGAACATGTTTCCTGCCTCTAGTGTGTCCAAACCCTTAATAATCTTATATGTTTCAATCAGATTCCCTCTCATCCTTCTGAATTCTAGAGTGTACAAGCCCAGTCGCTCCATTCTATCAACAAATCTCTGGTTTCCTCCCACACTCCAAAGTCGTACAGGTTTGTAGGATCATTGGCTTGGTACAAATGTAAATTTTCCTTATTGTGCGTAGGATAGTGTTAGTGTGCGGGGATCGCTGGCCAGCGTGGACTTGGTGGGCCGAAGGGCCTGTTTCTGCGCTGTAGCTCTAATCTAAACTAAGTTGGAGGTTTGGTTACTGTTGTATAAGACGTTGGTGAGACCCCATTTAGAATATTGTGTCCAGTTTTGGTCACCATGTTATAGGAAAGATGATGTCAAGCTGGAAAGGGTACAGAGAAGATTCACGAGGATGTTGCCAGGACTCGAGGGTGTGAGCTACAGGGAGAGGTTGAGTAGGCAGGGTCTCTATTCCATGGAGCGCAGGAGGATGAGGGGTGATCTTACAGAGCTGTATATGATCATGAGAGGATTAGATCGGGCAAATGCAAAGTCTTTTACCCAGAGTAGGATAATCAAAAACAAGAGGATATGGGCTTAAGCTGAGGGGGGAGAGATTTAATTGGAACATAAGGGGCAACTTTTTTTACACAGAAGGTGGTGGGTGTATAGAACGAGCTGTCGGAGGAGGTAGTTGAGGCTGGGACTATCGCAACGTTTAAGAAACATTTAGACAGGTACATGGATAGGACAGGTTTAGAGGGATATGGGCCAAAGGCACGCAGGTGGGACTAGTGTAGATGGGACATGTTGGTCGGTGCGGGCAAGTTGGGCCGAAGGGCCTGTTTCCACACAGTATGAGGCTAAGCCTTCCGAAGAGGTAGAGGCATTGGTGGGCTTTCTTGGCCTTGGCTGGTCCAGGACAAGTTGTTTGTGATATTTTCTAGTCGGAGTTTGAAGTTTTCAACAATCTCTACCTCAGCAGCATTATGGTATCTGTGGCTTCCTGAGGGCGATCACAATTGCCTTTGTTTTGCTGACATGGAGGGAAAGGTTGTTGTCCCGAGAGCAGGACACGAGATTTTCAAGCAGAGACGTTGATGTGAATTACACTGTGGACTAAATGGACAATAGACAATAGGTGCAGGAGTAGGCCACTCGGCCCTTGAAGACAGCACCACTATTCAATGTGATCATGGCTGATCATCCCCAATCAGTATCCCGTTCCTGCCTTCTCCCCATATCCCCTGACTCCGCTATTTTTAAGAGCCCTAGCTAGCTCTCTCTTGAAAGTTTCCAAAGAACTGGCCTCCACCGCCCACTGAGGCAGAGAATTCCACAGACTCACAACTCTCTGTGTGAAAAAGTGTTTCCTCGTCTCCATTCTAAATGGCTTACCCCTTATTCTTAAACTGTGGCCCCTGGTTCTGGACTCCCCCAACATCGCGAACATGTTTCCTGCCTCTAGCATATCCAAACCCTTAATAATGTTCTATGTTTCAATAAGATTGCCTCTCATCCTTCTAAAAGTATACAATGGAATTGTTGTAAATAGCCAAAAATGCTGGAGAAACTCAGTGGGTGCGGCAGCATCTATGGAGCGAAGGAAATAGGCAACGTTTCGGATCGAAACCCTTCTTCAGACTTCAGGCTTCATTCTTCAGAACCCGTCTGAAGAAGGATTTCGACCCGAAACGTTGCCTGTTTCCTTCGCTCCATAGATGCTGCCTCACCCGCAGAGTTTCTCCAGCACTTTTGTCTACCTTCGATTTGCAGTTCCTTCTTAAACAAATTGTTGTAAATGTCTGCTTGAGGGTCAGTGTGGGCTCAGTGGCAAAGGGCCATTTTCCTTGCCGGTGACACTATGGTTTTGTAGCTCTGGACTACCTCCAGTCTGGACATTTACATTATACTGTGAAATGTTTCTCCTTACTTTCTAAGAAGCACATGATCTCTGTAACAGATAGACTTCGGACTGTAATAGGAACATGAGGGTTTTAGAGATGTTTCACAGAAACAGGCCCTTCGGCCCATCGATTCCATGGCAATCAGCGATCCCCGTACACTACCCCTATCCTACACACACTAGGGACAATTTACAATTTTACCGAGTCCAATCAATCTACAACCCTGTACATCCTCAGTTTAAAAATAAGCCATTTAGAACAGAGACGAGGAAACACTTTTTTACCCAGAGAGTGGTGAGTCTGTGGAAAAATCTCTACCTCAGAGGGTGGTGGAGGCAGGTTCTCTGGATACTTTCAAGAGAGAGCTAGATTGGGCTCTTAAAGATAGCGGAGTCAGTGGAAATGGGGAGAAGGCAGGAACGGGGTACTGATTGGGGATGTTCAGCCATGATCACATTGAATGGCGAATGAACAGGGAGCACCCGGAGAACGTGCAAACTCCGTACAGGCAGCACACGTAGTCAGGATTGAACCTTGGTCTCTGGCGCTGTGAGGCAGCGACTCTACCGCTGCGCCACCGTGCTGATGGAGGGAAATGCATTTGTCACACGTGAATGCCTTTTCGCTGAATCATCCGTCTGACTCTTCAAAGTGTTTGCCATGGAAATTGAGAGCATAAGATCACGATGAGCGGCTAACAGATTGATCAAATCCATGAGTGCTTCAAATACTTCAACATAGATTAATAATGAAACCATTTCAATGATAAAACTATATGTTAAAAAAGTAAACTTCTATATCAGGGAAAAGATAAGATTGGTCAAAATGTGCCAGACAAAAAAAGGCTCAAAGTACTGGAGTAACTCAGTGGGTCAGACAGCATCTCTGGAGAACATGGATAGGTTGAAGTTCTGTTTTATTGTTACTTGTTCTGAGGTACAGTGAAAAGCTTTTGATGCATGCTCTTTCGTACTGAAAGGTCCTGACCTGAAACGTCACCTATCCATGTTCTGCAGCGATGCTGCCTGACCCGCTGAGTTACTCCAGCACTCTGGGCCTTTTTTTGTAAAGCAGCATCTCTAGTTCAGCGTATCCACTCCCCGACTTATTTCCACCCTCACATTAGTCAATGTGGTCTGGCGCAAAGACAGGTTTAGATTTAGGTTTTATGAATGTCGCCTGTAGTGAGGCTCAATGAGAAACCTTTTTTTTTTGCCTCAGATATGCAATCAGTTCAAACTCCAGTCCAACAGGTGGAGCAAAGGGGAAGATACAGAGTGCAGAATATAGTTCTCAGCATTGTAGCGCATCAGTTCCACAGACAAAGTCCAATGTCCACAATGGGGTAGAGGTGAATCGGACAGTACCCTAGCTTATGGAAGGGCCATTCAGAAGCCTGATAACAGAGGGGAAGAAGCTGTTCCTGAGTCTGGTGGTGCGCGCTTTCAAGCTTCTGTACCTTCTGCCGGACGGGAGCGGGGAGAAGAAGGAATGACCGGGGTGGGACAGGGACAAGTCACTGATGATGTTATAAAAAGGAACTGTATATGCTGGTTTATGCCAAACATAGAAACATAGAAATTAGGTGCAGGAGTAGGCCATTCGGCCCTTCGAGCCTGCACTGCCATTCAATATGATCATGGCTGACCATCCAACTCAGTATCCCGTACTTGCCTTCTCTCCATACCCTCTGATCCCCTTAGCCACAAGGGCCACATCTAACTCCCTCTTAAATATAGCCAATGAACTGGCCTCGACTACCCTCTGCGGCAGAGAGTTCCAGACATTCACCACTCTCTGTGTGAAAAAAGTTCTTCTCATCTCGGTTTTAAAGGATTTCCCCCTTATCCTTAAGCTGTGACCCCTTGTCCTGGACTTCCCCAACATCGGGAACAATCTTCCTGGATCTAGCCTGTCTAACCCCTTAAGAATTTTGTAAGTTTCTATAAGATCCCCTCTCAATCTCCTAAATTCTAGAGAGTATAAACCAAGTATATCCAGTCTTTTTTCATAAGACAGTCCTGACATCCCAGGAATCAGTCTGGTGAACCTTCTCTGCACTCCCTCTATGGCAATAATGTCCTTCCTCAGATTTGGAGACCAAAACTGTACGCAATACTCCTGGAGTAACTGGACCAGGTCATACAGCATCTCTGGAGTAAATGGACAGGTGACGTTTCGGTTTGGGACCCTTCCTCAGAACAGTCCCGACCCCAGAAACCTCACCTATCCATTTTCTCCAGAGACGTTGCCTAACTGGCTGAATTACTGTAGCATTTTGTGTCTATCTTGGCTTTCAAGCTTCTGTACCTTCTGCCGGACAGGAGCGGGGAGAAGAATGAATGACCGGGGTGCGACAAGCCTTTGATTATGTTATAAAAAGGAACTTTGATTATGCCGGAGATCTAATTTCCATTAAAATGGAAGAAAAATTAACGATGTTTCAGTGCCCTTGACGAATATCTTGCATTGGTTTAGGATTTTGTAATGCATTGCGGTTTGCAATATATTCACTTGCACTTGAATGTGGAATATTATCATCTTAAGGCGCTCATTAATTAAGGCATCTATCTTATGGATATAGAAAAAAAGATATCAACTTCTCAAATATAATTGCTCGAAGCTTGTATATTGTCAGACCACCTACAGTTTCTCTTGGATTTCTCCGATCTTAACACCAAGTTTTCCAAATTTCTCTTCACAGCATGGTCTTTTAATCAAGAAGTAACTGTGCATAGAAATAATTGGATTTATACTTTAGAAATGATCCAATGTTTTCCTCCCTTATACATTTTAAAGTCACGGTTCTTGGGAGTATCAGTATGAATGTAATTTATAAAGACCTTCAAAGAGATCTGCTCTTTCCATTTGCAGAGAAAAAAAAGACCGTCTTGGAAAAAAAAATCCTTCTCACCAGAGAAGTTCCCTGTGCTCATTTCTTTTCATGTTTTGGACGACAGCTTCTTGTCAAAAATGAAGGACTTAGAACGGGCACAAGTTGCTGCCTCTCAGCGCCAGAGACCTGACTTCGATCCTGACTATGGTTGCTGTCGGCATTGAGGTCCCGCTTCCATGCTGTATCTCCAAACTAAACCAAGGTAGACACAAATGCTGGAGGAACTCAGCGGGTGGGGCAGCATCTATGGAGAGAAGGAATAGGTGACGTTTCGGGTCGAGACTCAAAGGAATAGGTGACGTTTCGGGTCGAGACTCTTCTTCAGACTGATGTCGGGAGGCTGGGGAGGGGGCGGGGAAAAGAAAGGAAGAGGCGGAGACAGTAGGCTTCTTCGTTTTCCCGCACCCTCCCCCCCCCCCCCCCCGACATCAGTCTGATGAAGGGTCTCGATCCGAAACGTCACCTATTCCGTCTCTCCATAGACGCTGCCTCACCCGCTGAGTTTCTCCAGCATTTTTGACTACCTTCGATTTTTCCAGCATCTGCAGTTCTTTCTTCAACTAAACGTAGAACAGTACAGCACAGAGGACCTGGCATGGTGGGGGGTCGGTGGGGGGCTTTCGGCAAGAACAGAGGGGGACCATTGGGGACTACATTAAACACTTTGTATCTGTATCGGTGCCCTAGACGTGGTGACTCTTTGCATACCTTGTGCATGGTGTGTGTAATGATGTGACCCGAACATACGTTAAGATTCAACACATATTTATTAAATCACTTACAGCATAGGATCTGCAGTACGTTACAGCTCCGAGCTGCTACATCTACAGGCTGGCATAGACAATAGAGAATAGACAATAGGTGCAGGAGTAGGTCATTCGGCCCTTCGAGCCAGCACCGCCATTCAATGTGATCATGGCTGATCATCCCCAATCAGTACCCCGTTCCTGCCTTCTCCCCATATAACCTCTGACTCTGCTATCTTTAAGAGCCCTATCTAGCTCTCTTCTGAAAGTATCCAGTGAACTGGCCTCCACCGCACTCTGAGACAGAGAATTCTTGTAATAACCTTGTAAACCTACGCTGCACTCCCTCAATAGCAAACGGCGTGGGGGAGATCACGGTTGGAAGGACGGTTGGTGGTGGGGGAACGGGACCGACTGTGGGAGGGAGCACGAGACACGGGGCATCAGGATAGGAGGCCGCAGGATGCGGTTCCTTCACAGGAAGGATGTGTTGACAGTTGCGTCTGTAGATGATTCCGTCCACTTCGACCAGGTATGAACGTGGCTCTTTGGCAGGGCTACCATCTACAGCCAATCTACAGTGTGCACAACAATCTCACTGTGATGTCACATGTGTGAAAAGAAGGTATTAATCAATCAGACCCTTTGCCCCATTATGTGCTGAACATGAGGCCAAGTTACACTAATTTCATCTGCCTGCATGTGATCCATATCCCTCTATTCCCTGTGCCTATCTAGTTCACTGCAGTTCGGTTCATTGTCACGTGTACCAAGGTACAGTGAAAAGCTTTTGTTGCGTGCTAACCACTCAGCAGAAAGACAATGCATTGATTGCAATTGAACCATCCACAGTGTACAGACACATGATAAGGGAATAACGTTTAGTGCAAGGTAAAGCCAGTAAAGTCCGATCAAGGATAGTCCGAGGGTCACCAATGATTTAGATAGTAGTTCATCATCATCATCATCGGTATATCCTACACACGAGGGACAATTTTTACCGAAGCTAATTAACTTACAAGCCCGCACTTTACACTTTACACTTATACCAAGCCAATTGACCCTACAAACATGCACGTCTTTGGAGTGTGGGAGGAAACCGGAGCACCCGGAGAAAACCCACGCAGGTCACGGGGAAAACGTACAGACTCCATAAAGACAGCACCCGTAGCCGGGATCGAACCCGGGTGTCTGGCGTTGTGAGGCAGCGACTCTACCACTGCGCCACCATGACGCCCCATTAAAAAAAGAATTATGAGTAAGAAAAGAAAGGGAACTTCTTCGGAAAAAGCACCAATGCAGCCTACTGAATAGTAGTAAAAAATGATCACTAAACCTATTAACAAATTAAATTGCCCGTGCTAATACAGGAAGGCTGTATGCATCATCATTGGTAACATTTGCGTAGATTGAGTAGAGGCAGACTGGTGCACTGTTAAATCAGGTTGAGTATTTAATCGATTTGTGTAGTGGAATCATTAATAGTGGTCGGCATTTGCACAAAGTATTTTACAGCTGCTGCTTTAGACTTTAGTTCAACTTCCTGCGGCAGCTGAGGAAGCACAATCTGCCACAGGCAATGATGGTCCCATTCTATACAGCCATCTGTCCTCACCTTCTCCATCATGGTCTGGTTTGGCTCAGCCACCAAGCACCACACCTGGAGGCTGCAGCGAATCATCCGATCAGCAGAGAAGGTTATTGGCTGCAACCTTCCCTCCATTGATGAACTGTACACTGCAAGGGCCAGGAAGCGAGCGGGCAAGATCATCTCTGACCCCTCTCACCCTGGCCACAAACTCTTTGAATCACTTCCCTCCGGAAGGCGACTCCGGACTGTCAAAGCTGCCACAGCCAGACGTAAAAACAGTTTTTATCCACAAGTAGTTGCTCTACTCAACAGCCAAAAATCTGTAGCCTCCCTTGGATCTGGTATTTTGTTGGTTCACATGCTTGATCAATGGTGTTTTATCATTAATGTTTTATTGTTATTAATGTTTCGTGTTTTCTGAGTCATTCAAAACTGTCACTGTATGTCATGTTGTTACTTGTGGGCGGAGCATCAAGGCAAATTCCTTGTATGTGAATACTTGGCCAATAAACTTACTTACTTACTTACTTTAGTTGAGTTTAGAGATAGAGCACAGAAACAGGCCTTTCAGCCCATCGAGTACGCTTCGCCCAGCAATTCCCGCACATTAACACTGTCCTACACCCACTCAGGACAATTTATACTTTTACCAAGTATACAAACCCAAGCCAATTAACATAAAAACCTTGCATTTAAGAGGCACACGGATGCAGGGATTGGAAGGGTACAGATCACGTGCAGGCAGAGGAGATCAGTTTAATCTAGTATAATATTTCACAATCAAACAATCACACAATAATACTTTATTAGTCAAGTATGTTTGCAACATACGAGGAATTTCATTTCACAAGTCAGTCATACCAATAAAAAGCAACAAAACACACAAAATACATTTTAACATGAACATCCACCACAGTGACTCCTCCACATTCCTCACTGTGATGGAAGGCGAAAAAAAGTTCAAATCTCCCCCTTCTTTGTTCTCCCGCGGTCGGGGGCTTTGAGCCCTCCGTTGACGGGACGATCTTGACTCCCGTAGCCGGCCGCATTTGGGCCCTCCGCATCGGGGCGATCAAGCTCCTGCACTGGGGGGGATGTCAGCTCCCCTGCGCCGGGCGATCAGACCCCGGGTCGGGGCTGGTCGATTCTCCGCGTTGTTGGAGCTTCCCGACATCCACGGCCTCTCCTGAGAATGAGAGCTCGCGATGGTAAAGTCCACGGGCCGCGGTTGGAACGATCCCAGTCAAGGGATGGGCTCCGATGTTAAGTCCACGCCCCGCAGTGGGGCCCAAAGTCAGTCCGAGGAGGCTTCCAACTCCATCGGTGGTAGGCTGCAGAGCGACAGGAGATGCGACCCGGAAAATAATCGCATCTCCGGCAAGGTAAAAAACTGAAAAAAAGTTTCCCCCCTCCCCCCACATAACGCAAACCGGAAAACATCTGCACAGATTTGTAACACACACTAAAATGTTTTTAAAAGACAAGACTGTTGGCGGGGCTGCCAATTGTGCGGTGCCCCCTGATGGTATCTGTGTGGAGGACAGCTTTGTGGGCTGAAGGGCCTGTTCTTGTGCTGTACTGTTCTATGCTCTATAAGCTCCAGATTTTTGTTAGTTTAGTTTAGCTTAGAGATACAGTGTAGAAACAGGCCCTTCGGCCCTCCGTGTCCGCGCCGACCAGCGATCCCCCACACTAACACTATACTACACACACTGGGGTCAATTCACAATTTTACCAAAGCCAATTAACCTACAAGCCTGCACCTCTTTGGAGCGTGGGAGGAAGCCGGAACACCCGGAGCACCCGTAAGCTCCTGTACCTCTGGCGCTGTTAGGCAGCAACTCTGACGCTGTTAGGCAGCTGCGCCAGAGCCATCCGGTGAAGTTGTGTTGAACTATTGAATGAGAATTAATATAAATCTCAATTTTTACTGCTTTATTGTTCAATTCTGGTCTATTAAGAAGGTGAAACTTAGTATAACATTATGGAAACGAGTGCTATTAAAAGCAATGAATGATCACCAGTCTATTATGTTCTATTAAACCAGTTAAATGAGCAGCTGGGCTTGTATACTGGAGTTTAGAAGGATGAGAGGAGATCTTATTGAAACGTGTAAGATTATTAAGGGTTTGGACATGCTAGAGGCAGGAAACATGTTCCTGATGTTGAGGGAGTCCAGAACCAGGGGCCACAGTTTAAGAATAAATCCCCTGTCCCACTTTCCCGAGTTACTCACAAACTCTCCCGAGTTTTCCCCTTGATTCGAACTTGGGGAATGTCGGCTAATGTCGATAGGAGCCCGATAGAGTCCGTAGATGTTTCGTAGCGGCTCGTGATGCCAACCGTAGGAACTCGGGGCATCAGGTAAGTCGGGACGTTTTTTCAACATGTTGAAAAATGTCCACGAGTTAAAAAAATAGCCCCGAGTACCTACGAACGGCCATTACCGTAAATATCCGAGTTTGAATTAAGGGGAAAATTCAGGACAGTTTGTGAGTAACTCGGGAAAGTGGGACGGGGCCTTAAAGAGTAAGCAATTTAGAATGGAGATGAGGAGACTATTTTTGTCACAGAGAGTTGTGAGTCTGTGGAATTCTCTGCCTCAGAGGGTGATGGAGGCCGGTTCTCTGGATACTTTCAAGAGAGAGCTAGATAGGGCTCTTAAAGATAGCGGAGTCAGGGGATATGGGGAGAAGGCAGGAATGGGGTACTGATTGAGGATGATCAGCCATGATCTCATTGAATGGCGGTGCTGGCTCGAAGGGTCGAATGGCCTACTCCTGCATCTATTGGCCTATTGTAAGATTGACAATTCACGCCACGGTGGTGCAGCGGTAGTGTTGCTGCCTCACAGCGCCAGAGACCCGGGTTCCATCCTGACTACAGGTGCTGTCTGTACGGAGTTTGCACGTTCTCCCCGTGACCTGCGGGGGTTTTCTCCAAGATCTTCTGTTTCCTCCGACACTCCAAAGACGTACAGGTTTGTAGGTTAATCGGCTTGGCAAATTAAAAATTGTCCCTAGTGGGTGTAGGATAGCGTTAGTGTGCGGGGATCGCTGGTCGGCACGGACCCGCTGGGCCGAATGGCCTGTATCTCTAAACTAAAACTAAAAACTGGAAAAACCTACAAGTGACAGGAAATTCTTCAGCAGCTGGGAAAGATGACCTGGGTAGTTGGGAGTGTGTGTGGCAGCTAATAAAGAAATTTAGAAATGAGGGAACTATGAAGGCATTAACAGCTCCGCACGTTATCAGCTGAAGGTGTCCAGATATCATCATGCTAATTCCTACCGCTGGGTGAAAAATAACCTGATGCTGGGTCCAATGATGGATTTTCACAAGACTGCTATTCTGTAGTGAATACTATCTTTCAGGGATAGAGTCACAGTCACAGAGACATTAAGTTCATCTGTTCACATTCATAAGTGATAGGAGCAGAATTAGGCCATTCGGCCCATCGAGTCCACTCTGTCATTCAATTATGGCCGATCTATCTCTCCCTCCTAACCCCATTCTCCTGCCTTCTCCCCCCCGACCCCTGACAATCGAGCCTGCACTAATCAATATGATCTATCTATCTCTGCCAAAAAAGTATCCATTGACGTGGCCTCCATACCCTCTGATCCCTTAGTCACACAGTGTGGAAATCTAACTCCTTTATAGCTCAATGAACTGTCCCATCTACACCCCTCCCACCTGCCTGTGTTTCACCAATATCCCTCTCAAAAAAGTTCCTCATCTCCATGTACCTGTCTAAATGTTTAAGCTTAAATGTTGGGATAGTCCTAGCCTCAACTACCTCCTCTGACAGCTCGTTCCATACACCCAGAGGATATACCAATTGTTCAGTAGTGATTTATTTGCCACATATCCCACTGCACAGTGAGATACTTTTTGCATATGTTACAATAGACAATAGGTGCAGGAGTAGGCCATTCAGCCCTTCGAGCCGATCATTCAATGTGATCATGGCTGATCATCCCCAATCAGAGACCCGTTCCTGTACTCCCCATATCCCCTGCCTCACCACCGCCCTCTGACAACTGCAGAGAATTCCACAAACTCAAACACTCTGTGCAGAAAAAGCTGTTTACCGTCTCCGTTCTAAATGGCTTACTCCTTATTCTTAAACTGTGGCCCCTGGTTCTGGACAATCTATGTTCGATTACAATGCAGGCGCCGATTTCCAAAGTCCACAAAGTCCGGTCGGCCCGCGCGCTCCACGCAGTGGAGCAGTTCCCGTGAACCGACATCCCTGCCCTCTCCTCTCCTCGCCCGGCCATCTCTGTGTCCTGAGGGCGCCCCCTGCAGCCGTCCATGAAGCCTGCAGCTGGAGACATTACGCCGGCTCACCCTCCTACTGACCCTTGCTCCTCACCTCCCACGTCTCCAGCTCCCTCCCGGTCCCACCGACCAATGAGTCTGTACCTTCTCCCCGTGACCTGCGTGAGTTTTCTCCGGGTGCTCCGGTTTCATCCCACACTCCAAAGACGTGCAGGTTTGTAGATTAATTGGCTTTGGTGTATATGGTAAATTGTCCCCAGTGTGTGTAGGATAGTGTTAGTGTGTGGGGTGATGGCTGGTCGGCCTGTTTCCATGCTGAATCTCTAAACTAAACTGTAGGACCACAAGCAACTGTACATGCTCTAGGGCAGTGGAGGCAGGTTCTCTGGATGCTTTCAAGAGAGAGCTAGATAGGGCTCTTCAAGATAGCAGAGTCAGGGGATATGGGGAGAAGGCAGGAACGGGATACTGATTGTGGATGATCAGCCATGATCACATTGAATGGCGGTGCTGGCTCGAAGGGCCAAATAGTCTACTCCTGCACCTATTGTCTATTGTCTATTGTCTATTGACCAAAAAGAAAAAAGTGTCTCCCATTCTGTGTGGCTATCTTCCAAACCAAAGGTGTGAACATTGAATCCTACTATTTTAAATAGTTCCCCCCCACACCCATCTCCCTTCCCTGTGGATCCCCACACTGATGGGCTCCCTTCTCTTCCACTGTTCCACCCCTCTTCCCTCCTCCCGCCCCATCATTTTCCACCTCTACCTCTTCCTCCAACTTTACACTTCACGGAGAATCCCGACCAGAAATATTACCAATTAAGTCTGAAGAAGGGACCCGATCCAAAACATCACCAATCCAGACTATCTAGGTCTCACCACAAAATGTCACCTATCCATGTTCTCCACACATGCTGCCTGACCCACTGAGTTACTCCAGCACTCTGTGAAACGTCCCCTATCCATGTTCTCCACAGATGCTCTAAACATTAATATATAGGAACACATATATGTATATGTATCTATATATAGTATGGAAGCATATATATATATATATCAAGAGAGATATAGATAGGGCTCTTAAAGATATCAGGGGATATGGGGAGAAGTGGAACGGGGTATGTGATGGGGGCATGATATATACATGATCACATTGATGGCGGTGATATGCTATAAGGGTGTGTATATATCCTATATATATATATTGTCTATATGCATATATTGAGCAAAAAATAAAAATATATATATATCCTATTCTGGGTGGCTATACTTATAACCATAGGTGTGAACATTGATATCCTATAATATTATATAGTAGTTCCCCCCCCATACATCTCCCTGCCCTGTGGATCCCCACACTGATGGGCTATATATAATATCCATATTTATATGCATATATATATGCATATATATGTGCATATATATATATTTATGTGCATATATATATTTATGTGCATATATATATTTATGTGCATATATATATTTATGTGCATATATATATATATATATATACAGATATATATATATATGTGTGTGCACATATATATATGCATATATGTGCATATATATGTGCATATATATATATATATACATATACACATATATATATATATATATATATATATATATATATATATATATATATATATATATATATATGCATATATATATATATATACATATATGTATATATATATATATGCATATATATATATATATACAATATATATATAAATATATATATATATATACACACACACATATATATATATATATATATATATATATATATATATATATATATATATATATATATATATATATATATATATATATATATGCATATATATATATATATATATATATATGCATATATGCATATATATATATATATATATATGCTATATATATGCATATATATATGCATATATATACACACATATATACACATATATATATATATATATATATATATATGTATATATATATATATATACACATATATATATATATATATATATATATACATACACACACATAAATATATATATACACACACATATATATACCCACATACTCAAAAAACAAACAATAGTAGTGTAATAATTACTAATAATTAATAATTAATAATTAATAATAATAATAATAATAATAATAATAATAATAGTCTGTGGTAGTTCAGAGCTTATTTGGAGGTTGTAGTAATTTAGTTCAACAAAGAAACTGACAAGTTACTAAAGAACCTGATGGCTAAAATACTAAAGTTACTAAAGTTACTAAAGTTACAAGTTACTAAAATAGCCTGATGGCTGTAGAGAAGAAGCTGTCCCTGAACCTGGACGTTACAGTTTTCAGGCTCCTGTACCTTCTTCCTGATGGCAGGGGTGAGATGAGTGTGTGGCCAGGGTAGTGTGTGTCTCTGATGATGCCGGCTGCCTTTTTGAGACAGCGTCTGCGATAGATCCCTTCGATGGTGAGGGGGTCATAGCCGGTGGTGGACTGGACAGTGTTCACAATCTAAAGAGCTTCAAACCGGCATGGCATCAAAGTGATATGAGCGTCGAATCTTGAATAGGAACAATACGACATGTGAAAAAATTATGCTGCTTTGCTTGCATCTCAAGATCAGAATTGATAACGTAGCAGGTGTCCCACTGCTGCAGAGAGGTAGCATATTGTTCCGGCTTCCAGATCAAAGGATCATAGTCTTTCTTCTACTCTAGTTCCTTCATTGATGAAGGCAACTCGTGTCTTCACCAGCCCAACCTCAGGGATAAAGCACAGTCGGCGCTGAACAAAACATTTTAAAAAGGATCCTGAAGGAACTGACTTCATTTTGCTTGGTTTAGTTTAGTTGAGTTTAGTTTAGTTTAGAGTCACAGAGTCATAGAGTGATACAGTGTAAAAACAGGCCCTTCGGCTCAACTCGCCCACACCGGCCAACATGCCCCAGTTACACTAGTCCCACTTGGTTTGGTCCATATCCCTCCAAACCTGTCCTATCCATGTACTTGTCTAACTGTTTCTTAAACGATGGCCTCAACTACCTCCTTTGGCAGCTCGTTCCATACTCCCAGGATTCCTTTTAAATCTTTTCCCCTTCACCATGAACCTCTGTCCTCTGGTCCTCGATTCCCCTACTCTGGGCAAGAGACTCTGTGCGTCTACCCGATCTATTCCTCTCATGATTTTATACACCTCTATAAGATCACCCCTCATCCTCCTGCGCTCCAAGGAATAGAGACCCAGCCTACTCAACCTCGTTCATTTAGTTGGGTTTAGTTGAGTTTAGTTTAGTTTAATTGGCCTACAAATCTGTGTTTCTTGGTAATGTAAGAGGAAACCCATGCGGTCACACTGAGAACATGCAAACTCCACACAGACAGCACCCCGAGTCAGGGTCGGACCCGGGTTGCTGCATTTGTAAAGGGCCTGTCCCACTTAGGTGATTTACTTGGCGACTGTCACAGTTGTAGCAGGCCGCTGAAAAACTGGCGACAAGATCCCCCTACGACAATGTCTACAACAAGCTACCACCTAGTCGACATCAAGCTATCGACAACCGGCGACCCATTAGGACGTCCACCTACGACCACACCTACGGCAACCTACGTCCAAACAGGCGACAACCTACGTCCACCTGCGACCAGCTACGACAAGCAACGACCCTGTCAGCAACAACTGAAGACAATTCAGTCGCCGGGACCTGTCGCCGGTTGACGCAAGTTGATGTAGGTAGTCGCCAATGGAATTCACCAGAGTCAGCACCAGCGACAACCAACGTCACCTGGCGACAACCTGCGTCCACTTGTGACAACCTGCGTCATTCAGGCGACAACAACTACGTCAGGAGAAGGCAAGCTACGTCAAGCCCACAGTCGCCAAAACGTTTTGGACATTTCAAAATCCAGCGGTGACCAGAAAAATGTACGACTCTTTAGGCGACTTGAGGAGACAACTCACGACCATGCAGGTGTCACCCCGCGACCATGTGGTGACAGCCTAGTAGCCTGTAGTCGCCGAAAAAATCGCCTGTGGAACAGGGGCTTTAAGGCAGGAAATCTACCGTTGTACAACTCTGACTGTTTCGATCAGTTTAGTTCATTGTCACGTGTACCGAGGTACAGCGAAAAGCTTTTGTTGTGTGCTATCCAGTCAGCGGAAAGACAATACATGATTACAATCGAGCCGTCCACAGTGTACAGGTACATGATAAGGGAATAACTTTTAGTACAAGGTAAAGCCCAGTAAAGTCCGATTAAAGATAGTCCAAGGGTCTCCAATGAAGTAGAATGGAAAGCATGCAAAAAATATATTTTCACTGTACTTAATAATAAATCAAAAACATAAACCGAAATATCTTCATGCATGGGGCAACCCAGTTTCAGCTACAAAATAATGCTTTGATATACAACACTGTTTGACATCACATGGGTCTTTCATCAGTGTCTGAGCTACCATCACAAAAGCAGATCTCAACCAAATGTTTCAGACCTGATTCCAGATGTTAATAGATGTTTAGTTTAGTTTAAGGTACACAAAAAAGCTGGGAAACTCAGCGGATGCAGCAGCATCTATGGAGCGAAGGAAAAAGGCAACGTTTCGGGCCAAAACCCTTCTTCAGACTTTAGTTTAGTTTAGTTTAGTTTAGTTTGGTTTGGTTTAGATACAGCGTGGAAACAGGCCCTTCGGACCACCGAGTCCACATCAACCAGTGATCACCCCGTACACTAGCACTGTCCTACACACACTAGGAACAATCTTACTGTCATTCTTACTTGCAGCAGCACAACAAAATATGGAAACATAGGGCACTGTAAACAATGTGATCAAAGTGTACTTACACACACACACACATGTATATATACACAAACACACACAGGTATATATACACACACACGCACACACATGTATATACACACACACACACGTATGTATATATATACACACACACACGTATATACACACATACACACACACATACACACACACACACACGTATATACACACACACGTACATACATACACACACACACACACACATATATATATATACACATGTATATATACACACACACACACACGTATACACACACACACGTATATCAACACACACGTATATAGACACACACACACGCGCACACACGTGTATACTATATATATATAAAAAAACACACACACATATATATACACACACACTCACGTATATATACAATCACACACACGTACATATGCACACATGAACATATACAAACGCACATATATATATATGTATGGTCAGTAATATTCTGTGTAGTTCATGTCAAAGAGTCACACAATTTGGAAAACAGACCCTTTGGCCCAACTCGCCCAAGCTGAACGAAGTGCCCCATCTCAGCTTGTCCCACTTGCTCACGTTTGGGCCATATCTATCTAAACCTTTCCCATTCAAGCACCAAATGTCTTTTTACTGCTGTGATATTACTTGCCTCAACTACCTCATCTGGCAGCTCCTTCCACATACACAACCCCTCCATGAGAAAGGCTGCTCCTCGCGTTCTTAACAATCTTTCCCCTCTCATCTCAAATGTTTAGTCAGTTTGGTTCATTGTCATGTGTGTCGAGGTACAGTGAAAAGCTTTTGTTGCGTGCTGACCAGTCAGCGGGAAAGGTCATTTGAGAAAAGCCATTCTTGCTATTGAGGGAGTGCAGCGTAGGTTTACAAGGTTAATTCCGGGGATGGCAGGACTTTGGACACGCTGGAGGCAAGAAACATGTTCCCGATGTTGGGGGAGTCCAGAACCAGGGGCCACAGTTTAAGAATAAGGGGTAAGCCACTTAGAACGGCGACTCACAGAGAGTTGTGCGTCTGTGGAATTCTCTGCCTCAGAGGGTGGTGGGGGCCGGTTCTCTGGATACTTTCAAGAGAGAGCTAGATAGGGCTCTTAAAGACAGCAGAGTCAGGAGATATGGGGAGAAGGCAGGAACGGGGTACTGATTGGGGATGATCAGCCATGATCACATTGAATGGCGGTGCTGGCTCGAAGGGCCGAATGGCCTACTCCTGCACCTATTGTCTATTCTCTATTGTCTACATGATTACAATCGAGCCGTCCACAGTGTACAGATACAGGATAAGGGAATAACGTTTAGTGTAAGGTAAAGCCAGCAAAGTCCGATCAAGGGTAGTCCAAGGGTCACCAATGAGGTAGATAGTAGTTCAGCACTGCTCTCTGGTTGTGGTGGGATGGTTCAGTTGCCTGATAACAGCTGGGAAGAAACTGTCCCTGAATCTGGAGGTGTGCGTTTGTTTTCACACTTCTGTACCTCTTGCCCGATGGGAGAGGGGAGAAGAGGGAGTGGCCAGGGTGTGACTGGTCCTTGATGATGCTGCTGGCCTTGCCGAGGCAGCGTGAGGTGTAGATGGAGTCAATGGAAGGGAGGTTGGTTTGTGTGATGGTCTGGGCTGCGTCCACAATTCTCTACAATTTGTTGCAGCCTCAAATTCTTGTCCTCGAGCTCTTGATTTCCCTCCCCTGGGAAATAAACTCTGTACATTCACACTTTCCCCATCTTATGCTAAGTAAAAAAAACTAAAATTAAACAATTAATTGCTGGCACACTTTCAAAACCAGAAATGGGATCTTTTAAACTGAAATGATTTTGTTCAGAACCATGTATGAAGATTCAATTTCATCTTATTTGGGCAGTGGAGGAAATAAACAATAGACAATAGGTGCAGGAGTAGGCCATTCGGCCCTTCGAGCCAGCACCGCCATTCAATGTGATCATGGCTGATCAGCCCCAATCAGTACCCCGTTCCTGCCTTCTCCCCATATCCCCTGACTCCGCTATCTTTAAGAGCCCTATCTAGCTCTCTCTTGAAAGTATCCAGAGAAACGGCCTCCACCGCCCTCTGAGGCAGAGAATTCCACAGACTCACAACTCCCTGTGAGAAAAAGTGTTTCCTCGTCTCCGTTCTAAATGGCTTACTCCTTATTCTTAAACTGTGGCCCCTGGTTCTGGACTCCCCCAACATCGGGAACATGTTTCCTGCCTCTAGCGTGTCCAAACCCGTAATAATCTTATATAGTGTACGTGACATTCTGCTTCCCAATAATTATAGTTGTGCAAGCAAAGGAAATCATCAAAATGTTTTTTTTAATGCACCAGATTGAATTTTATAGTTTGTTTAATGCTTCTAAAACGTCACAACAATTTCTAATGAACGTTCCACAAAATATTTCACGATGTCTATTAATTTTCTTCGTTTTCAACTTCATTAATGAATGCAAATCTATGTTACAGACGGCAATAATAGAAACATAGAAAATAGGTGCAGGAGTAGGCCATTCGGCCCTTCGAGCCGGCACCACCATTCAATGTGATCATGGCTGATCGTCCCCCAATCAGTACCCCATGCCTGCCTTCTCCCCATATCCCTTGACTCCACTAGCCCCTAGAGCTCTACCTAACTCTCTCTTAAATCCATCCAGTGACTTGGCCTCCACTGAGTCTGTGGAATTCTCTGCCATGGTGGCGGTGGAGGCAGGTTCTCTGGATGCTTTCAAGAGAGAGCTAGATAGGGCTCTTAAAGATAGTGGAGTCAGGGGATATGGGGAGAAGGCAGGAACGGGGTACTGATTGTGGATGATCAGCCATGATCATATTGAATGGCGGTGCTGGCTCGAAGGGCTGAATGGCCTACTCCTGCACCCATTGTCTATTGTCTATTGTCTATTGTCTATCCATGTTCACCAGAGATGCTGCCTGATCCGCTGAGTTACTCCAGCACTCTGTGAAACGTCACCTATCCATGTTCTCCACAGATGCTGCCTGACCCGCTGAGTTACTCCAGCACTCTGTGAAACGTCACCTATCCATGTTCTCCACAGATGCTGCCTGACCCGCTGAGTTACTCCAGAACTCTGTGAAACGTCACCGGTATCCATGTTCTCCACAGATGCTGCCTGATCCGCTGAGTGGATACTCCAGCACTCTGTGAAACGTCACCTATCCATGTTCTCCACAGATGCTGCCTGACCCGCTAATTTACTCCAGCACTCTGCGAATCGTAACCTATCCATGTTCTCCACAGATGCTGCCTGACCCGCTGAGTTACTCCAGCACTCTGTGAAACGTCACCTATCCATGTTCTCCACAGATGCTGCCTGACCCACTGAGTTACTCCAGTACTCCGTCTTTTTGTTTAATAAAACAGCATCTGCAGTTCCTTGTTTTTTTCTAACCTAAATATAAGAAAACATTTAGCAGTGGGGTCAGCATCAGTATCACTGAGTGTAGACTTCAGACTTCAGAGATACAGCGCAGAAACAGGCCCTTTGGCCCACCGAGTCTGTGCCGACCAGCGATCACTCCGCACACTAGCACCATCCTACACACGAGGGACAATTTACAATTTCCAGAAGCCAATTAACCTGTACGTCTTTGGAGTGTGGGAGGAAACCGGAGCACCCGGAGAAAACCCACGCAGGTCACGGGGAGAACGTACAAACTCTGTACAGACAGCACCTGTAGTCAGGATCGAACCCGGGTCTCTGGCGTGTAAAGCAGCAACTCTACCACTGCGCAGTACTAAAGTCAATAGACAATAGACAACAGGTGCAGGAATAGATCATTCGGCCCTTCGAGCCAGCACTGCCATTGAATGTGATCATGGCTGATCATCCCCAATCAGTACCCCGTTCCTGCCTCCTCCCCCTATCCCCTGACTCCTCTATTTTTAAGCCCTATCTAGCTCTCTCTTGAAAGTATCCAGAGAACCTGCCTCCACCGCCCTCTGAGGCAGAGAATTCCAGACTCACCACACTCTGTGAGAAAAAGTGTTTCCTCGTCTCTGTTCCAAATGGCTTACTCCTTATTCTTAAACTGTGACCCCTGGTTCTGGACTCCCCCAACATCGAGAACATGTTTCCTGCCTCTATTGTGTCCAAACCCTTAACAATCTTATATGTTTAAATATTCAATAGAGTTCTTATTTGTATTCTACTGGGACAGGCAGTATCTCTGGATAGAAGGAGTTCAGATTCTGAAGAAGGGTCTCGACCCGAAAGGTCACCCATCCCTTCTCTCCAGAGATGCTGCCGGATCTGGTGCGCTGCGTGGCAGCACTCTACCGCTGTGCCACCCTGCAGCCCGCGGGTGCTGTACTGTTCTATGTTTTATGTTCAAGTGGATTTGCTGGTACTCAGCCAGCTTGCCCTCCGTGACTCCGTTTCCATTGACTTGGTACTTGACGAATAGAGATGCCAGCAATGTTATCGATAACTCTTTAATGGAGTGTACTCGAAATCTGTATCATTGTTCCAATTAACAGCCACTTACACCCAAGCTGAGGAAATTAATCTGGTGATTCTAAAGTAACAATGAGCTGCAAATTGATTTGATCAATAACTCAATCCCTTTCTCCCAGCTTCTACCCTGCAACATTTGTTCTGAAGATGAGTCCAACATCAGCAGTTACCTGTGTCCACAACAACAAATCATCTTTTTAAAAATAGTTCTGAATATCACGAACCCTGAACTATTTAAAGAGGGAGTTCGATAGGGCTCTTAAAAACAGCGGAGTCAGAGGATATGGGGAGAAGGCAGGAACGGGGTACTGATTGGGGATGATTAGCCACGATCACATTGAATGGCGGTGCTGGCTCGAAGGGCCGAATAGCCTCCTCCTGCACCTATTGTCTATTGTCTATTGTCTATAATTAGAACACATTTAGTTTTAGTTTAGAGATTCAGCATGGTATCAGGCCCTTCGGCCCATCGAGTCCACACCAAACGGCTATTATTCTGTACGCTAGCCGTATCCTACACACAACAAGGGAGATGGGCGGCACGGTGGCGCAGCGGTAGAGTTGCCGCCTCACAGCGCCAGAGACACGGGTTCAATCCCGACTACGGGCGGTGTCTGTACGTAGCTTGTACGTTCTCCCCGTGACCTGCGTGGGTTTTCTCCGGGTGCTCCGGTTTCCTACCACACGCCAAAGACGCACAGGGTTGTAAGTTAATTGGCTTGGTACACATGTAAGTTATCCCTAATGTGTGTAGGATAGTGTTAGTGTGCGGGGATCGCTGGTCGGTACGGAGTCGATGTGGCGAAGGACTCGTTTCCGCGCTGTATCTCTAAACTAACCTAGATAATTAAATAAAACACTGAACAGATTCAGATTCAGATTCAGATTCAATTTTAATTGTCATTGTCAGTGTACAGCACAGAGACAACGAAATGCATTTAGCATCTCCCTGGAAGAGCGACATAGCAAACGATTTGAATAAATAATAATAAGTGTCCGGGTGGGGGGGGGTGATTGGCAGTCACCGAGGTACGTTGTTGAGTAGAGTGACAGCCGCCGGGAAGAAGCTGTTCCTCGACCTGCTGGTTCGGCAACGGAGAGACCTGTAGCGCCACCCGGATGGTAGAAGGGTAAACAGCCCATGGTTGGGGTGAGAGCAGTCCTTGGCGATGCTGAGCGCCCTCCGCAGACAACGCTTGCTTTGGACAGACTCAATGGAGGGAAGCGTGGAACCGGTGATGCGTTGGGCAATTTTCACCACCCCCTGCAATGCCTTCCGGTCGGAGACAGAGCAGTTGCCATACCATACTGTGATAGTAAGGATGCTCTCGATGGTGCAGCGGTAGAAGTTCACCAGGATCTGAGGAGACAGATGGACCTTCTTCAGTCTCCTCAGGAAGAAGAGACGCTGATGAGCCTTCTTGATCAGAGTAGAGGTATTGTGGGTCCAATTGTGGGAACAATTATAACAGAAAGAATTAAGATTCCATTGAAGATACAGTATGTGTATAAAATCATGAGAGGAATAGATCGGGTAGATGAACAGTCTCTTGCCCAGAGTAGGGGATTCGGGGACCAGAGACCATCGGTTTAAGGTGAAGGAGAAAAGATTTAATAGGAACCTGAGGGGCAACTTTTCCACACAAAGTATGGTGGGTGTACGGAACAAGCTGCCAGAGGAGGTAGTTGAGGCAACAGACAATAGACAATGGGTGCAGGAGTAGGCCATTCAGCCCTTTGAGCCATCACCGCCATTCACTGTGATCATTGCTGATCATCCCCAATTAGTACCCCGTTCCTGCCTGCTCCCCATATCCCCTGACTCCGCTACCTTTAAGAGCCCTATCTAGCTCTCTCTTGAAAGTATCCAGAGAACCGTCCTCCACCGTCCTCTGAGGCAGAGAATTCCACACACTCACAACCCTCTGTGTGAAAAAGTGTTTCCTCATCGCCGTTCTAAATGGCTTACTCCTTATTCTTAAACTGTGGCCCCTAATTCTGGACTCCCCCAACATCGGGAACAAGTTTCCTGTCTCTTGCGTGTCCAATCCCTTAATAATCTTATATGTTTCACTAAGATCCCCTCTCATTATTCTAAATTCCAGAGGGTACAAGTTCAGCCGCTCCCATTCTCTCAGCATATGACAGTCCCGCCATCTCGGGAATTAACCTGGTGAACCTACGCTGCACTCCCTCAATAGCAAGAACGTCCTTCCTCACATTTGGAGACCAAAACTGCACACAATACTCCAGGTGTGGTCTCACTTGAGGCCTGTCCAACTGCAGAAGGGCCTCTTTGCTCCTTTTCTCAACTCCCCTTGTTATTATTGGTAAACTTAGCAAAAAACAAATATTTACAGCGATGGCAGAAGCTGAACATAGTAATAATAGAGGCTTGCGTTTCAGGTCGAGACCCTTCTTCAGACCTGAAACGTTGTCTATTTCCTTCGCTCCATAGATGCTGCCTCATCCGCTGAGTTTCTCCAGCATGTTTGTCTACCTTCGATTTTCCGGCATCTGCAGTTCTTTCTTAAACTACAATAGAGGTTTGCCTTATTGTAGAGGTTTGGAGGTCAAATCCATTCAATAGATAATCTGCATCAACATGACCTGGACTTATTGATAATTGTCGTAACCTAAGGCTTTTCACCAGGTTTCAGACTTCAGATTTTGAGTATATCACACTCACTCTCCACATGAACAACCTCCCAGAGTTAATGTGTGCAGGGGTGTCCAATGGTGATTGATATTACCACAAGTACCAAGTGCAAACCGACAGTGAAATTATTTGTTTACAAACAGTCCAGTAGGCTACTGTGCAGGAAGGAACAGCAGATGCAGGTTTACACAGAAGATAGACACTAAATGCTGGAGTAACTCAACAGGGCAGGCAGCATCTTTGGAGATGAAGGAATGGGTGACGTTTCGGGTCGAGACCCTTCTTCAGAATCTGAACTCACCCTTTTCCTTCTATCCAGAGGTACTCCCTGTCTCAGTAGAGTACTGTGCAGCAGTAGAGTTGCTGCCTCACGGCGCCAGAGACCAGGGTTCAATCCCGACCACGGGTGCTGTCTGTATGGAGTTTGCACGTTCTCCCCGTGACCTCGTGGGTTTTCTCCGGGATCTCCGGTTTCCTCCCACAATCCAAAGACGTACGGGGTTTGTAGCTTTGGTCTAATTGTAAATTGTCCGGTGTGTGTGTAGGATAGTGTTAGTGTGTGGGGATCGCTGGTCAGCATGGACTCGGTGGGCTGAAGGGCCTGTTTCTGCGCTGTGTCTCTAATCTAAATGGAAGTAAACTAAAAGTATTGAAAGTGTTTTTCGAAATACCCACTGGTCCTGCATGCAAGAGGTACCATTTTCCACGTCCAGTCAGTGCTCTAGTTGTTATGAGTGTTGCCCGATCTAGGTGAGACCCAGGCTGCTGCTGGGCCTCCAGCCGTCACTGTCCTTGAACACCATGTCCCTCTCCTCACCTGTTCACCTTTGTTCCACAGGGATCCCTCTCCTGGACACAAGAAACTGCAATGCCAGTTTACTAAAAAAGCCCCAGAGTGCTGGAGTAACTTAGCGGGTCAGGCAGCATCTCTGGGCAACATTGCGGATCAGGATTCTTCAAGTAGATGTAGCCCAGTCCATCACACACACACCACACTCCCCACCATTGTAGATGTAGCCCAGTCCATCACACACACACCACACTCCCCACCATTGTAGATGTAGCCCAGTCCATCACACACACACCACACTCCCCACCATTGTAGATGTAGCCCAGTCCATCACACACACCACACTCCCCACCATTGTAGATGTAGCCCAGTCCATCACACACACCACACTCCCCACCATTGTAGATGTAGCCCAGTCCATCACACACACCACACTCCCCACCATTGTAGATGTAGCCCAGTCCATCACACAGACCACACTCCCCACCATTGTAGATGTAGCCCAGTCCATCACACACACACCACACTCCCCACCATTGTAGATGTAGCCCAGTCCATCACACACAGACCACACTCCCCACCATTGTAGATGTAGCCCAGTCCATCACACACACCACACTCCCCACCATTGTAGATGTAGCCCAGTCCATCACACAGACCACACTCCCCACCATTGTAGATGTAGCCCAGTCCATCACACAGACCACACTCCCCACCATTGTAGATGTAGCCCAGTCCATCACACAGACCACACTCCCCACCATTGTAGATGTAGCCCAGTCCATCACACACACCACACTCCCCACCATTGTAGATGTAGCCCAGTCCATCACACACACACCACACTCCCCACCACCCACACTCCCCACCACCACACCACACTCCCCACCATTGTAGATGTAGCCCAGTCCATCACACACACACCACACTCCCCACCATTGTAGATGTAGCCCCAGTCCGTCACACACACCACACTCCCCACCATTGTAGATGTAGCCCAGTCCATCACATTCCACACACTCCCCCACCATTGTAGATGTAGCCCAGTCCATCACACAGACCACACACTCCCCACCATTGACTCCATCTACACTTCACGCTGCCTCGGGAAATCAGCCGACATCATCAGCGACTTGTCCCTGTCCCACCCCGATCATTCCTTCTTCTCCCCGCTCCCGTCCGGCAGAAGGTACAGAAGCTTGAAAGCGCGCACCACCAGACTCAGGAACAGCTTCTTCCCCTCTGTTATCAGGCTTCTGAACGGCCCTTCCATAAGCTAGGGTACTGTCCCATTCACCTCTACCCCATTGCGGACATTGGACTTTGTCTGTGGAACTGATGCGCTACAATGCTGAGAACTATATTCTGCACTCTGTATCTTCCCCTTTGCTCCACCTATTGGACTGGAGTTTGACAATTGTATCAATGCATGGTACATCTGATCTGACTACATAGCATGCAAAACAAAGCCATTCACTGTACACATGACAATAACACACCTCAACCCCAATGTGTAAGGGGAAAGATTTAATAGGAACTTGAGGGGCAACTTTTTCACTCACAGGGTGGTGGGCATTTGGAACGAGCTGACAGAGGAAGTAATTGAGGCATTGAAAATACTTCACTGGACTTTATCTTGTGCTAAACGTTATTCAGTTCATCCTGTATCTGTGAATGGTTCGATTGTAATCATATATAGTCTTTCCACTGACTGGATAGCACGCAACAAAAGCTTTTCACTGTACCTCAGTACACGTGACAATAAACTAAACTAAATTAAATTAAATTAAACTAAACCAAACCAGACTAAACTAAACTCAGCTAAACTGAACTCAACTAATCGAAACCAAACCAAATTAAAATAAATATTTGTACAGGTAGACAAAAATGCTGGAGAAACTCAGCAGGTGAGGCAGCAGTTTCGGGTCGAGACCCTTCTTCAGTCAGAGACCCATGTTCAGCCTGAAGAAAGGTCTCGACCTGAAGGGTTGCCTATTCTTTGTCGCCATAGATGCTGCCTCACCCGCTGTGTTTCTCCAGCATTTTTGTGTACCTTCAGTTTTTCCAGCATCTGCAGTTCTTTCTTAAATACTTGGACAAGTAGATGAATAGCAAATATTTTGGGACATGAACTGGATGCAAGTTACCAGGTCCAGCTTGGTTGGAACATCTTGGTCAGCATGGATGAGTTGGGCTGAAGGGCCTGTTTCGTTGCCAAATGACTTTGACTGCAGCAGTGACTTGAGGAACATATCATTGCGTGATAATGATGATATAGACAATAGACAATAGGTGCAGGAGTAGGCCATTCGGCCCTTCGAGCCAGCACTGCCATTCAATGTGATCATGGCTGATCATCCCCAATCAGTACCCCGTTCCTGTCTTCTCCCCATATCCCCTGACTCCGCTATCTTTAAGAGCCCTATCTAGCTCTCTCTTGATAATATCCAGAGAACCGGCCTCCACCACCCTCTGATGCAGAGAATTCCACAGATCCACAACTCTCTGTGAGAAAAAGTGTTTCCTCGTCTCTGTTCTAAATGGCTTACCCCTTATTCTTAAACTGTGGGCCCTGGTTCTGGACTCCCCCAACATCGGGAACATGTTTCCTGCCTCTAGTGTGTCCAAGCCCTTAATAATCTTATATGTTTCAATAAGAAGCCCACTCATCCTTCTAAACTCCAGAGTAGATTGCTGTTGAATTAATATTGAGTTAGTCAGGCCTTTTAATGCTGACATCACGTTTAATTTATCAGGGAATGAATCAATTGCTGGCACATGAGTGAAACACTAATATACATGTAAATTGACAGCTTTAACCAGCCTCGCCATTATATGACTTTTTACGATGATGAATAATCTTTTGCTTCCATTTTACTGAAAATATGGAATAATAATATAAAATGTAGGGAATAATTGCTTGATTTGTGGCAACAGTGAAATTGTTACCATTTTAGGGCATCATGGTGGTGCAGCGGTAGAGTTGCTGCCTCACAGCGCCAGAGACCAGGGTTACATCCCGACTACGGGCGCTGTCTGTACGGTGTTTGCATGTTCTCCTCGTGACCTGCGCGGGTTTTCTCCAAGATCTTTGGTTTCGTCCCACACTCCAAAGACGTGCAGGTTTGTAGATTAATTGGCTTGGTAAATTGAAAAGAAAATTGTCCCTAGTGTGTGTAGGATAGTGTTAATGTGCGGGGATCGCTGGTCGGCGCGGACCCGGTGGGTCGAAAGGGGCTGTTTCCGCGCTGTATCTCTAAATTAAACCAAACTAAACTAAATTTTTACGTTAGAACTGGGAAAAGATAGAGATTGAATATTTTGATTTTATTTCTGCAGATAGTGTCATAGAAACATATAAATAATAGTAACATAGAAAATAGGTGCATGAGTAGACCATTCGGCCCTTCGAACCAGCACCACCATTCAATATGATCATGGCTGACCAACCAGAATCAGTACCCCGTTCCTGCTTTCTCCCCATATCCCTTGATTCCTTTAGCCCTAAGATCTAAATCTAACTTCAATTGAAAACATCCTGTGAATTGGCCTCCACTGCCTTCTGTGGCAGAGAATTCCACAGAGACACAACCCTCTGGGTGAAAAAGTGTTTCCTCATCTCAGTCCTAAATGGCTTACCCCTTATTCTTAAACTGTGGCCCCTGGTTCTCGACTCCCCCAACGTCGGGAACATGTTTCCTGCATCTAGCTTGTCCAATCCCTTAAAAATTGTATGTGCTTCTACAAGATCCCCTCTTATCCGTCTAGATTCCAGTAAATACAAGCACAGTCGACCCATTCTTTCATCATATGTCAGTCCCGCCATCCCTGGAATTAACCTTGTGAACCTATGCTGTACTCCATCAATAGCAATAATGTCCTTCCTCAAATTAGGAGACCAAACTTGCACACAATTTTCCAGGTGCGGTCTCACTAGGGCCCTGTACAACTTCCGTAGGACCTCCTTGCTCCTAAACTCAAATCATCTCGCAACGAAGGCCAACATGCCATTCACTTTCTTCACTGCCTACTGTACCTGCATTTCATGATAACTTTCAGTGACTGATGTACAAGTCCTACAGCGAGGAAACGGGTACTTTAGCCTGAAAAGCAGCTCGCAGTGTGAAAACACGTTAACTATACATATAAATGTAAACATTTAAACAGGCATGAATTTGAGTGTGCGAGCGGTGTATGTTGACAAGGCCCCTGGGATGGCGGGACTGTCATATGATTGAAAGATTGAAAAAAGTTTAGAAGGCTGAGTATTCTTATGGAGTTTTAGAAGGATGAGGGGAAATGTTCTTATAGAAACATATAAAATTATAAAGGGTTAGCTGGACAGGATGCTAGATGCAGGTGAATGGCTGGGTGATCCCAAGATGCAGTTAATGTGGATAAATGTGAGTCCACTTTGGTGGCAAAAACAGGGGTAGACAGTCTTAGGAATAAGATGGGACCTGGGTGTCAGGCCATTTAAAAGACTGAGGTGAGAGGCAAAGAAGGCGAATGGTTTTAGCATTCCAGGAGAGTTGTGACTTTATGGAAATCCCTGAGGGTTGGAGGCAAAATCACTGGATGGATGTTTTAAGAGAGAGTTAGATAGAGCTCTAGGGGCCAGTGGAGTGAAGGGATATGGGGAGAAGGCAGGCACGGGTTATTGATAGAGGACCATCAGCAATGATCACAATGAATGGCGGTGCTGACTCAAAAGGCCGAATGGCCTCCTCCTGCACCTATTTTCTATGTTTCTATGTTTCTATTTCAAAAAATCAGGTTTGGGTATTAATGAAAAAAGGCAATTTAATTCAAAAATAACGCTGGTCAGCACGGACTCGGTGGGTCGAAGGGCCTGTTTCCTTGCTGCATCTCGAAACTAAACTATGGTCTGGAAAATGCAGACCGAGTCCTTGTCGACCAGCGGTTCCCGTATATTAACACTGTCCTACACGCACTCAGGACAATTTGCATTTATACCAAGCCAAATAATTGACTAACCTGTATGTCTTTGTTGTGTGGGAGGAAACCGGAGCTGGTGGGGAAAACCTACGCAGGTCACGGGGAGAACGTACAAACTCGGTACAGACAGCACCCATAGTCAGGATGGAACCCGGGTCTCAGGCGCTGTGAGGCAGCGACTCTACCGCTGCGCCACCGTGACGCCCATAGACCTGACAGCTTTACAATGATTGACTGGAGAGGCTGAAAATATATTCTTATCACTTCTGTTCGAGTCATCTTCTATCCAATTCTGTTGACGTTGATGACTTTATAAATCACATTATTTTCCTTGTGAACAGCTGAGTGTGTCAATTTGGATTTGAATTAGTCTATGATTGCAGTGCAATTTAATGATGACATTAGATATCGGAAAATAGCAGCGGACCGCTTCACCATCATTGGAAATGACTACATAATCATTTTCATCCCACGTTCCGCGTGTGTGCTGACTGCATTGCATTTTCAGACTGTTCATTGACTGAGGTTTGCATTGTATCTGAAGGGACAATAATGTTCCCATCCACTTTGCGATGAAGTTGGCAGTGAGGGCAAAACTGGAAATAGATTACTTATTATGCAGATTAAAATAGACGTTGGGAGGTCATGTTGCAGTTGTAGAAGACATTGGTGAAGCCGCACTGAGAGCAATGCGTTCCGTTCTGCGTACAGTGTTATAGGAAAGGTGTTATCAAGTCGGAAAGGGTGCAGAGAGAAGTATGAAGAAAGGTCTCAACCTGAAACGTCACCTATCCATGTTCTCCACAGATGCTGCCTGACCCGCTGAGTTACTCCAACACTCTGTGAAACGTCACCTATCCATGTTCTCCACAGATGCTGCCTGACCCGCTGAGTTACTCCAGCACTCTGTGAAACGTCACCTATCCATGTTCTCCACTGATGCTGCCTGACCCGCTGAGTTACTCCAGCACTCTGTGAAACGTCACCTATCCATGTTCTCCACAGATGCTGCCTGACCCGCTGAGTTACTCCAGCACTCTGTGAAACGTCACCTATCCATGTTCTCCGCAGATGCTGCCTGACCCGCTGAGTTACTCCAGCACTCTGTGAGGGCCTGAGCTATAGGGAGAGGTTGAGCAGGTTGAGACTCTATTCCTTGGAGCGCAGGAGGATGAGGGGTGATCTTATAGAGGTGTATAAAATCATGAGTGGAATAGATCGGGTAGACACACAGAGTATTTTACCCAGAGTAGGGGAATCGAGGACAAGAGGCCATAGGTTTAAGGCTAGGACAGGAAGATTTAATAAGACCCTGATGAGACCACATCTGGAGTATTGTGCACAATTTTGGTCTCCAAATTTGAGGAAGTACATTCTAGCTATTGAGGGAGTGCAGCGTAGGTTCACGAGGTTTATTCCCGGGATGGCTGCACTGTCATATGCTGAGAGAATGGAGCGTCTGGGCTTGTATACTCTGGAGTTTAGAAGGATGAGAGGATATCTTATTGAAACATATAAGATTATTAAGGGTTTGGACAAACTGGAGGCAGGAACCATGTTTCCGATGTTGGGGGAGTCCTGAACCAGGGGCCACAGTTTAAGAATAAGGGGGAAATCATTTAGAATGGAGATGAGGAAATACTTTTTCACACAGTGTGTTGTGAGTGTGTGGAATTCTTTGCCTCAGAAGGCGGTGGAGGCTGGTTCTCTGGATACTTTCAAGAGAGAGTTAGATAGGGCTCTTTAAGATAGCGGAGTCAAGGGATATGGAGAGAAGGCAGGAACGGGGTACTGAATGTGGATGATCAGCCATGATCACAGTGAATGGCAGTGCTGGCACGAAGGACCAAATGGCCTACTCCTGCACCTATTGTCTATTGAACTTAAGGGGTAACTTTTTCACACTGGTGTGTGTGTGGAACGAGTTGCCAAAAGAGGTAGTTGAGGCAGGGACTATCGTAACGTCTGACGGACATTTTTACAGGTACTTGGATCGGACAGGTTTAGAGGGCAGGCAGGTGGGACTATTGTAGATGGGAAATGTTGGCCGGTTTGGGCAAGTTGGGCTGAAAGGCCTGTTTCCACGCAGTATGACTAATATAAACACAGCCCAGACAATCTAAGTTTTATATTTCTGCTCCTGCGGAAAGCAACGGACTGAAAATATAATTCATTAAAAATGCAAACCAACATGTCTAAAAATATGTCTTGGCAATGGTGATTGGACTTGATGGAGGAATTCGAAGCATGTAATCAAACCAATCGGATTAGGTGACATTTTATGAACTGCAAACTCTCAGCTGGAAGATCGTAAAAGGAACCAGAAAGATTTAAATTTATAAACCACCTTTTGCAAAATACTTTATTGCTAATGACTACTTAGGCAGTGCTGGACTGTGGAAAATATCCATTAATGTGAATAACTCTTCCTTGAAGCATAATATTCATGATCACACATTGTAAGGGTTTTGTAGATTTTAAAATAACCCCGCAATTTTCACAGTTCCAGTTGTCGGTTATCCAGTCATGCAACACAGGAACAGGCCCTTCGGCCCAGCTTGCCCATGCTGTCAAAGATGCCTCGTCTGCCCATGCTTGGCTCAGGCGAGACTGTCATATGCTGAGAGAATGGAGCAGCTGGGCTTGTACACTCTGGAGTTATGAAGGATGAGAGTGGATCTTATTGAAACATGTCAGATTATTAAGTGTTTGGACACGCTAGAGGCAGGAAACATGTTCCCGATGTTGGGGGAGTCCAGAACCAGGGGCCACAGTTTAAGAATAAGGGGTAAACCATTTAGAACGGAGACGAGGAAACACTTTTTCACACAGAGAGTTGTGAGTCTGTGGAATTTTCTGCCTCAGAGTGCCGGTGGAGGCAGGTTCTCTGGATACTTTCAAGAGAGAGCTAGATAGGGCTCTTAAAGATAGGGGAGTCAGGGGATATGGGGAGAAGGCAGGAACGGGGTACTGATTGTGGATGATCAGCCATGATCACATTGAATGGCGGTGCTGGCTCGAAGGGCCGAATGGCCTACTCCTGCACCTACTGTCTATTGTCTATCCATGTACCTGTCCAAGTGTTTTTTAAATGTGGTTATAGTACCTGCCTCAACTACCTCCTCTGGCAGCCTGTTCCATCCATCCACCACCTCCTGTGTGTAAAAAGTTGCCCTTCAGGTTTGCTATGAAATCTGGTCCCCCCTCACCTTAACCCTATGTCCTCTGGTTCTTGATTCCTCTATCTATCTATATATCTATCTATCTATCTATCTATCTATCTATCTATCTATCTATCTATCTATCTATCTATCTATCTATCTATCTATCTATCTATCTATCTATCTATCTATCTATCTATCTATCTATCTATCTATCTATCTATCTATCTATCTATCTATCTATCTATCTATCTATCTATCTATCTATCTATCTATCTATCTATCTATCTATCTATCTATCTGGCTATCTGGCTATCTGGCTATCTGGCTATCCGTCCGGCTGCCGTCCGGTTCCCTTTCTGCCTTTTGATTCGTGCCCGATACTCGCAGATGTCCAATCGGAATGGCCGATGCTCGCAGATGTCCAATCGGAATGGATCCATTTGCATGTACGGCTGCCGGCTGCATTTCTTCCTTTGATTCATTGCCACGCCCAATCCAGACGCTCAATCTCCGAGATCTTTTCCATTTCGATAGAGATTTCGCTTTTCTTTCTAAGTATCCGCTCCTCATTACATTTCGTCGTGTTGAAGTACACGTTTTTAATCAAATCCTTCTCCCCCCCCCCCCCCCCCCCCCCCCCACACCCAAGTATTTCAAAATTAACTGCCTTCTCCATTTACATGTCAGCTTCCAACACACTTCAAAACAAAGTTGCAAGACAGGAACACTCTGAACTTTTCACTGCTGCAGCAGGCAGGGGAGGTGCCATTGGATTTACTGCTGAGGGAGGCAGGGCAGTGCTGGAATCTTACTTTTGAGAACGGCTTCAGTTCCATTGGAGGAGACGGGTGCACGGTGGAATATTGGGTTGGGGGATCACACCATTGGGGGGGCAGACCCAATGGGTCTGCACTTGGTCTAGTATAATATTAAAACTGTGTGGCTGCCTGCTGGCTGGCTGTGTGTGTTTCTCACTTGTGGCTGCCAGCATTTGATTCATTGCTACGCCAACGTCAGACCCAGAAACTCCGACTTTTTTTCCATTTTCGGTAGAGATTTCACTTTTGATTCCAAGTATCCACTCCTCATTAAATTTCGTCGTGTTTATGTACACATTTTAAATAAAATCCTTCTCCAGATTTTAAACATGTTGAACATTTTCGGTGAACTGTTACGACCTATGACGGGTGCCGGCAGTCGCCGAAAAAGTCGCATAAGTGGGACAGGCCAATAAGTCTTCGCTTCCTTTCCCTGACAGTCATCTCTCATCAGCAAGTCTCTTGTTTCCCTATTCCCCCCCCCCCCCCCCCTCATTCCCTTCATCCAAGTCCCCTTCCATCCATGAAGGGTCATCGACATCAAGAATGGAAATAGGCCCTTCAGCGCAATTCATCCGACGAACAAGATCCCCCATATAAGCTAGTCACATTTGCCCCACGTTTTAGTCTGTATCCCTCTAAACCCACATCTACTCCCACCAGCTGTATATTTCACTCTCCATATCTAATACCCTTGTGTCTACTTCTCACCTCCAGCTTTGTCCATCTTGCCCCCCTCACCTGTATCCACCTGAACTAACTGAACCGAGCTACTATCTTCCTATGTTCCCGATGTTGGGGGAGTCCAGAACCAGGGGCCACACAGTTTAAGAATAAGGAATAAGCCATTTAGAACGGAGATGAGGAAACACTTTTCCTCACAGTGAGTGGTGAGTCTGTGGAATTCTCTGCCTCAGAGGGCGGTGGAGGCCGGTTCTCTGGATGCTTTCAAGAGAGAGCTAGATAGGGCTCTTAAAGATAGTGGAGTCAGTGGATATGGGGAGAAGGCAGGAACGGGGTACTGATTGTGGATGATCAGCCATGATCACATTGAATAGCGGTACTGGCTCGAAAGGCCGAATGGCCTACTCCTGCACCTATTGTCTATTGTCTATTGTCTCATTGGTGACCCTCGGACTGTTTTTGATCGGATTTTAGTGGACTGTATCTTGCACTAAACGTTATTCACGCTATTCCCTTAATCCTGTATCCATACATTGTGGATGATTCGATTGTAGTCATGCATTGCCTTGGTTAGCACACCACAAAAGGTTTTCACTGTACCTCGGTACACGTGACAATAAAACAAACTCAAACTAGTGCCGGCACGGTGGCACAGAGGTCAAGTTACTGCCTCACAGCGCCGGAGTCCCAGTTTCGATCCCGACTACGGGTGCTGTCTATGCGGCGTTTGCATGTTCTCCCCATGACTGTGTGGCTCTTCTCCGACATCTTCGGTTTCCTCCCACACTCCAAAGAATTGCAGGTTTGTGGGTTAATTAGCTTGGTATAAGTGTAAATTATCCCTGGTGTGTGTAGGATGGTGTTAATGTGCGGGGATCGCTGGTCGGCGTGGACTCGGTGGGCCGAAGAGCCTGTTTCTGCGCTGTATCTCTAGACTAAACTAAACTAAACCTCATTTGTCACTGGACAGGCTCTGCTTGCTTCCATCGCATGTATAATATTGTTTGACTAGATCGCACATAAACAAACATTGTCATTATATCTCACTATATGCACCAATAGCAAAGGGTCACGTACTGATACTGATATCAATATTATAGAACTTTAGACCAAGGGGGACCCGTTGCTCCCGTCCCCTCAACACGCGGTCACACGGGGGTGGGGTGGGGGGGGGAGGCTGTGGTGTCACACACGCACTAACCACCCCTTAAACACACACTAACCACCCCCCCCCCACACACACACACACACTAACCACCCCCTCGCACACACTAACCACCCCCCCCCCCACGCACACACATACACACACACTAACCATCCCCCTTGATATTATATTAATTTTATTAATTCGCTCTTTTACCCCATCCCCCGCCCTATCCACTCACGCATAGCCCCCAACTCACAGGCGCAGCTAGAGACGGAGAAGGAGAGAGGGCAGGGGCAGATATAGGGCAGGGGCAGGGGGTGACAGAGAGGGTGAGGGAGCAGGGGCAGAGAGGGAGCGGGGGCAGAGAGGGAGGGAGGGTAGAGTTTGAGAGGTGGGGGGAGGGGAGGGCGCGGCGGCACAGGGGAGGCTGTTTCCCGAACGCAATACTCCCTCACTCCAGCTCCAGCTCCAGCACCAGCTCCGGGCTGCAGCTGCAGACAAAATCGTATAGCGAGTAGACGGCAGGCAGGCAGATCCGTTGTGACGTCATCAGCGTTTTATCGGATTTGTGAACATATTCATAAATAACTCGTGCAATGGAGGACAAATAACGGGGTAAGGCGATTTCGGACAGCAGGGAATATGTAAACATGTTACCGTTTTTGCCCTATTTTATCGGGAAGTGACAACACACAAACAAATAAATACACCTACACACACACACACACATCCAAGATCAGAATTTTATTGTTATTAACAAGGATAAGGATAGGACACACAATAATATTAATGACTAATAAAAACAATTGTAATATAAAATAATACTATAATAATAATGTATACATTATATTGAAATTATAATAATAATAATAATCATCATCATCCTAATAATAACAATCATAATAATAGCATCAATATTAATAATGATATTAATAATAACAACAATAACTAATAATAATAATATTATTAATAGTAATAGCATGGTCACACCTCCAGAATCAGGGACAGTTTCTTCCCAGCTGTTATCAGGCAGCTGAACCATCCCACCACAACCAGAGAGCAGTGTTGAACTACTATCTACCTCATTGGTGACCCTCGGACTATCCTTGATCAGACTATGCTGTCTTTACCTTGCACTAAACGTTATTCCCCATCATGTATCTGTACACTGTGGACGGCTCGATTGTAATCATGTGTTACAACCATATAACCAGTATTGACTTTCTGCTGACTGGTTAGCACGCAACAAAAAATTTTCACTGTACCTCAGTACACGTGACAATAAACTAAACTGAACTGTATGTGGAGAGGATGTTTCCACTAGTGGGAGAGTCTAGGACCAGAGGTTGCAGCCTCAGAATTAAAAGACGTACATTTAGAATGGAGATGAGGAGGAATTTCTTTAGTCAGAGGGTGGTGAATCTGTGGAATTCATTGCTGTGGAGGCCAAGTCAATGGATATTTTTAATGTGGAGATTGACAGGTTCTTGGTACGGGTGTCAGGGTAAATAAGTCTACTCTGCACGTCTTTGGAGTGTGGGAGGCAACTCTACCGCTGCGCCACCGTGAATCCCCACCCGCCCGGTCAATCCTTGTGATGGGGAAACCTTGCTAATTGAAGTTGTTAGCACTGGGCCAAGGCCATCAATATCCAGCAACCACCTTTCCAGAGAAGATGCATTATTTACAGCAGAATAAATGAGCTGGAATTGACAACATATTTTCTCTCCTGCCTTGGGATGTGTCATTTTAAAGTTATTCAGTGTGAAGGAATTTCTATTTTACAAATGAAATGAGGCTGCAAGTCGCTGTTATTTTGCATGAGGAATACCTCCAAGTATAACGTGCTCTGATGTGGAAAGCATACTAAGTGTAAGATTTTTATTGCATTCACTTAATAGTTAAGTAGTCGTGAATTACTTCAATGGCCTTCCATTGCTTAAATATTCCGGTGTGGTCGTGCACTATTGCTTAATAAATCAATATATATCTTACTGCGCTCAAACGCTTCATTAGACATCGGAGCAGAAGGCAAGTTAACTGTAAAAGTTGGCATTTGTGACGAACACCAGAGATAGGAAGTGATCCTTTACCATCTAATCATGTTCCCTGTTCATTCAAGAGCCAAGAGCGTTATGTTGTCAGATGTCCCGAAACTGAACAATTTATGTAACAATAAGAAACGGCATAACACTGTTTTTTTTTTTGTATCTAAAATGTTTTATTCAATTTCAATACGATACAAAAACGAAAGAAAAAATACCGTGGTGACATACTCACCACCATATTACAAAATTATCAACCAAATATGTTACAAATATTATAATAGCTACTATACAACCACGGTAAAGGGGCAAGCGCATGTGGCTCGAACAAAGCCCCACTTCCATCTGCCGCCGTGAGTCACGGATAGCCATCTTGGCCAACCCCAACCAGGACATCTTTAGCCCTGCCTACTCCCGAGATCCCGTCAACGGCACAGTACTGTGGGTGGCACGGTGGCGCAGCGGTAGAGCTGCTGCCTTACAGCACCGGAGACCACAGTTCCATCCCCACCCTGTCCCCCTTATCATGTATCTGTACATTGCGGACGGATCGATTGTAATCATGTATTATCTTTCCGCTGACTGGTTAGCACGCAACAGAAGCTTTTCACTGTACCTCGGTACACGTGACAATAAACTGAACTGGAACTGAAACTGACCAGCGATCACCCCGCACACTAGCACTATCCTACACACATTAGGGACAATTTACAATTTTTACCGAAGCCAAATTGGCATCAAGTTGGGAAAAGGGGAAGTACAACAGGATCTGGGGGTCCTCGTACATCAGTCTATGAAAGTAAGCATGCAGGTACAGCAGGCAGTGAAGAAAGCAAATGGCATGCTGGCCTTTATAACAAGAGGAATCAAACATAGGAGCAAAGAGGTCCTTCTGCAGTTGTACAGGGCCCTAGTGAGACCACACCTGGAGTATTGTGTGCAGTTTTGGTCCCCTAATTTGAGGAAGGACATTCTTGCTATTGAGGGAGTGCAGCGTAGGTTTACCAGGTTAATTCCCGGGATGGCGGCTCTGCCATATGCTGAGAGAATGGAGCGGCTGGGCTTGTACACTCTGGAGTTTAGAAGGGTGAAAGGGTATCTCATTGAAACATATAAGATTGTTAAAGGCTTGGACACACTAGAGGCAAGAAATATGTTCCCGATGTTGGGGGAGTCCAGAACCAGGGGCCACAGTTTAAGAATAAGGAGTAAGCCATTTAGAACGGAAACAAGGAAACACTTTTTCTCAGTTGTGTGTCTGTGGAATTCTCTGCCTCAGGTGGAGGCAGGTTCTCTGGATGCTTTCAAGAGAGAGCTAGATAGGGCTCTTAACAACAGCGGAGTCAGGGGATATGGGGAGAAGGCAGGAACGGGGTACTGATTGGGGATGATCAGCCATGATCACATTGAATGTGATCATGGTGCTGGCTTGAAGGGCCGAATGGCCTACTCCTACACCTATTGCCTATTGTCTATTGACAAACCTGTAGGGCAGGGATCAGTAAACATGTTCTGCATTAGGGCCAGGACCCATGTCTGTGAGCGGATGGCGGGCCACATCTATCGCCTTAGTGTGACACTTGGTGTTGTTTTTCGCCTTTGTTTTCACGTGTTTTTCAATGAGTTTCCTGCAGTTCCCAGGTTCTTTGTGTGTCCCGGGACTGGCTGTAGTTCCCAGGTCGGCTCGCTTGCCCCGGGACTGGCTGTAGTTCCCAGGTCGGCTCGCTTGCCCCGGGACTGGCTGTAGTTTCCAGGTCGGCTCGCTTGCCCCGGGACTGGCTGTAGTTCCCAGGTTGGCTCGCTTGCCCCGGGACTGGCTGTAGCACTCAGGTGCGCTGCTTTGCTTTTAGTTTTAGTTTTAGAGATACAGCGCGGAATCAGGCCCTTCGGCCCTCCGAGTCTGTGCCGACCAGCGATCCCCACACACTAACACTATCCTACACACACATACTCGGGACAAATTTTCATTTATACCAAGCCAATTAACCTCCAACCCTGCACGTCTTTGGCGTGTGGGAGAAAACCGGAGCACCCGGAGAAAACCCACGCATGTCACGGGGAGAATGTACAAACTCCGTACAGACAGTGGTCAGGATGGAACCCGGGTCTCTGGCGCTGTGAGGCAGCAACTCTACCACTGCACCACCGTGCTGAGAAACTGAATGTAGCACAAATTGGAACGTGCTATACCTGCGGCATAAGTTGAATTGTGTGACGGCTGTTTTGCTATCTTGAATCTCGCATCAGTTTGAATCGGAAGACGTTGCCTTATCAGCCGAATGGTTTACAAGATTTGACGGAAGCAATTGTATCTTGTAGGAGAAGAAAGTCAACCACCATGAAATGTTGAAAGGAATCATTTTGATTTTTGCGCAGTGTGTACAGGATATGGAACCTAGACGGAACATTTAATTTATGTTCCAAGATTTAACTGGAATAAATACATCTTTGTGTTGTTTGTTAGCAAACAACACTGACAGCTGGATCATGACCCTCTAGAGAAACTCATGCACTAAACCAGATTTTTATATTTTTCATGAAGGCTCCGCTTTTAGATGGTGCTTGCTGTTTTGAACGGATAAGCAATTGTGTGCAGTTTTGCTGGGATGATGTGGAGGGTTTGGAGAGGGTGCAGAAGAGATTTTACCACGATGCTTAAGAAAGAACTGCAGATGCTGGAAAAATCGAAGGTAGACAAAAATGCTGCAGAAACTCAGCAGGTGAGGCGGCATCTATGGAGCGAAGGAACAGGCGACGTTTTAGGTCGAGACCCTTCTTCAGACTGATGTGGAGGTGGAAGATGGGGGGGCGTGAAGTACAAAGGAAGAGGCGGAGACAGTGGGCTGTGGGAGAGCTGGGAAGGGGAGGGGAAGGAGGGAGAAAACAGGGACTACCTGAAATTGGAGAAGTCAATGTTCATACCGCTGGGGTGTAAACTGCCACAATGCTGGAAAGACACAAACATTGTGGTCATATTTCTGGAAGAAATGGATGGGAGGCATTTCAAGTTTGACATTATTCTAGAACCTATCACTGACGTCCATTCCACACTAAGGCTCTCGAGTCCTGGCAACATGCTCGTGAATCTTCTCTGCACACATTCTAGCTGAGTGACATCCTTCCTACAGAAGGGTGATCAAAACTCAACATAATTCTCCAGACGACTTATCCAACTGTAACAGAATGTTCCATCTTCTGTATCAATACGTTGACAGATGAAGGCTAATGCGTAGAAAGGAACTGCAGATGCTGCTTTATGCCGAAGAAAGACACAGAGTGCTGGAGTAACTCAGCGGGTCAGGCAGCATCTGTGGAGAACATAGATAGGTGACGTTTCACAGAGTGCTGGAGTAACTCAGCGGGTCAGGTAGCATCTGTGGAGAACATGGATAGGTGACGTTTCACAGAGTGCTGGAGTAACTCAGCGGGTCAGGCAGCATCTGTGGAGAACATGGATAGGTGACGTTTCACAGAGTGCTGGAGAAACTCAGCGGGTCAGGCAGCATCTCTGAAAAAGGATAGGTGACGTTTCAGGTCAAGACCCTTCTTTAGAATCATTTTTTTAAAATTGTTTCGGAAGGAACTGCAGGCGTTGGTTTACACCAAAGATAGACAAAAAATGGTGGAGTAACTCAGCGGGACAGGCAGCATCTCTGGAGAGAAGGAATGGGTGACATTTCGGGACTCTTCTTCAGACCAGCTGTCCCACTGTTCAGACCTGTCCCGCTGAGTTATTCCAGCGTTTTGTTTCAATAGTTATGATGTGGTCATTATTTTAGTGGGACAAGCGAAGGCAGACATAATGTGTCTGCCAGGGCAGTTGTGTCGACAGATTTTGGTGAGCAGGTAAAACCGGGCCCTGTGGGGCTGGGGAACGATAGTGGAGGGCAGACAGACAGAAGTGATCAAATCTGACATTGTCTGAGAGAGAATTAAAAAAAAATAATTTTGGTGGAAATTATTCCATTTGTTTGATTTACCAGAGGATTAGAAAGTTATAAGCACTGATGCTAATTGGACTAATTTGGATTGGGTTCACTAGAGTGTCAGAGGTTGTGAGGACATGGTAGAAGTGAATCAGATTATAGAGGCATAGAGAGATACAGCGTGGAATCAGGCCCTTCGGCCCAACTTGCCCACACCGCCCAACAATGTCCCAGCTACACTGGTCCCACCTGCCTGTGTTTAGACAATAGACAATAGACAATAGGTGAATGGATGGAACAGGCTGCCAGAGGAGGTAGTTGAGGTAGGTACTATAACCATATTTAAAAGACACTTGTACAGGCACATGGATGGACAATAGACAATAGATGCAGGAGTAGGCCATTCGGCCCTTCGAGCCAGCACCGCCATTCAATGTGATCACGGCTGATCATCCCCAATCAGTACCCCGTTCCTGTCTTCTCCCCATAACCCCTGACTCCGCTATCTTTAAGAGCCCTATCTAGCTCTCTCTTGAAAGTATCCAGAGAACCCGCCTCCACCGCCCTCTGAGGCAGAGAATTCCACAGACTCACAACTCTCTGTGTGAAAAAGTGTTTCTTCGTCTCCGTCTAAATGGTTTACCCCTCATCCTTAAACTGTGGCCCCTGGTTCTGGACTCCCCCAACGTCGGGAACATGTTTCCTGCCTCTAGCGTGTCCAAACCATTAATAATCTTATATGTTTCAATAAGATATCCCCTCATCCTTCTAAACTCCAGAGTGTACAAGCAAAGTCCGAACAAGGATAGACCGATGGTCTCCAGGGTAATGGAGGGGATATGGATGACCTGTAGGCAGAGATTAGTTTAGCTTGGCGTTGAGTTCGGCACAGACAATGTGGGCCGAAGGGCCTGTTCCTGTGCTGTACTGTTCTCTGTTCTGTGATGTGTGGTGAACGCAGGGGTGTGGATCACATCCAGGCATAATGGACAAGTTTCACTTCACATCACGTCCAGCACAGACATGACGGGCAGAAGGGCCTGCTCCTGTTTACTGTAGCTTACAGATACAGCACGGAAACAGGCCCTTCGGCCCTTCAGCCCACCGACCAGCGATCCCCGCACACTAAAGCCCCTGTCCCACTATGCGAGTTCACCCAAGAGCTCTCCTGAGTTTAAAAAAACTCAAACTCGTCGTACTTCATCACGAGTATTTTTTTACTCTTGGACATTTTTCACGCTGTTGAAAAAACTTCACGAGTTACCCCGTTTCCTGAGTACCTGCCGTTAGCGTTAGGAGCCGCTACTAGACATCCACGAGCTCTGACGTACCCGCTACGTACATTTTACGTACTTACCACGAGTTTGATTTTTTTTTTAACTCAGGAGAGGTCTTGGGTGAACTCGTACAGTGGGAGAGGGGCTTAACACTATCCTACACACACATACTAGTGACAATCTTTGGAGTGTGGGAGGAAACCATAGATCTCGGAGAAAAGCCGCGCAGGTCACGGGGAGAACGTGCAAACTCCGTAGAGACAGCACCCGTAGTCAGGATGGAACCCGGGTCTCTGGCGTTGTGAGGCAGCAACTCTACCGTTGCACCACCGTGCTGATCTATGCTGCAGTGTTTAACCTTCTCTGTGCTAATTGCTAAATAAGGTGAATGTAACATGGTAGATCGCGACTAAATCGAGTTCATTCCAACCTGTCACACGAAAGAGGGGGGAAAAAACCCTTATATTGCAAATTGTTCTAATTACCAGCTGAACACTGCCGGGTGGCTTTCAAACCAATTAAATATTTGGAAAGTGCTGGCACTATTTTAAAGCTGGTGCCAATTTGCATAGAGACCAAGTTTATCAAACATTCAATCCCAGTCCTGGCAATTCCCCACCAGAGTGTTTTGTCTCCAAACCCTGCTGATGATAATCCCACATGAGCCGTAGCAACATCACCAAGACTCAGCAGTCCGCGAGGGAAACAGACAGACAGACAGACGGACAGACAGACAGACAGACAGACAGACAGACAGACAGACAGACAGACGGACGGACGGACAGACAGACAGACGGACGGACGAACGGACAGACAGACGGACGGACGAACGGACAGACAGACAGACAGAGGAAAACAGACAGACAGACAGACACAGACAGACAGACAGACAGACAGACAGACAGACAGACAGACAGACAGACAGACAGACAGACGACGGACAGACAGACAGACAGACAGTCAGACAGACAGACAGACGGGAAAACAGACAAGATAGATAGATAGACAGATAGACAGATAGACAGATAGATAGATAGATAGATAGATAGATAGATAGATAGATAGATAGATAGATAGATAGATAGATAGATAGATAGATAGATAGATAGATAGATAGATATTTCCAAGAGAGAGCTAGATAGAGTTCTTACAGATAGCGGAGTCAGCGGATATGGGGAGAAGGCAGGAATGGGGTACTGATTGGGGATGATCAGCCATGATCACATTGAATGGCGGTGCTGGCTCGAAGGGCCAACTGGCCTCCTCCTGCACCCATTGTCTATTGTCTATTGACGCCCGTAGTAATCAAGACTTGCTTGTTTTCGCACTGTGTCTATAAGCTAAGTGAAGCAGACATCTAACGGGCAGTTGGAGAGGCGATGATTTCTGTGTGCAGATTGTGATGTACTTTGGCTTGGTCTGTAAACATGGCTCGGCTGCAGCCTGGGACTGACCTGAGCTCGCTGCAGACTAAACGAACAAAGGGGATTAGCAATAGAAGCAACAACACAAAAGAGAAGGTCAAAAAGTCGTCAGCATTTAAACTTTGCCGTGCTGGTATTTCCCTGCACTTGCTTGCAGCTAAGGTCTATTTATCAGCTGATCTAAAGTCTGAACCCCTTGTTTTAAAGGTCAAAGCAGCACTAGTCAGTGCTGCATACCAATTAAACTGTGTAGGAAGGAATTGCAGACGCTGGTTTAAACCCGAAGATAGACACACAATGCTGGAGTAAAGGGCCTGTCCCACCAGCATGCGACTCCATGCGGCAAGCGCGACCTAACGTGGTCGCTTAAGCCGTTACGGCCTCGCGGGGCCGGTCCCACTTCGATGGTCGGAGCCGTATGGAGTTATGCGGAGCAGGTCCCGACATCGCGCGGGTTCTCCGAAAAACTGACAGTGATCAAAAATTCCGCGCGGCAACGGCCTGCCGGCCCGCAGCCGCCTCGACGCTGTAAGCACCACCTCGACACAGCAGGCAGCGTCTTGACGCCGTATGCAGCACCTTGATGCTGTACGTCATGCGTGAACTTCCCGTGAACTTCGCTCGAACTTCACGTCACTCACTCGACCTCCACGCGGCCCCCGCTTCCCGTTTGGTCGCGCTCGCCACATGCAGGTCGCGTGCTCGTGGGACAGGCCCTTAACTCAACGGGTCAGGCAGCACAGGGCCGGCCTTGGGGGGTGCGGGCCCAATTGGGACCAATTTTCATAGAAATATAAATATATAATTATAAATGAGTCATATTCAGGCACATGCCATGAGTAATTACTCAGGGTAGGCAGTCAGTCGGATTTAAAAAAATCTTAAACCGCGCATGCGCAGATTGTACTCCTCTCCGTAAAAATAAAAAATAACAGATAAAGCTTCATAAGGTTCATTTATTGTCACATCCAAGATGGTGGCGCTGCCTTAGCAGCTGCGGCTCGCCTGCAGTCCATCTGTTTCTTTCTTTTTTTTGGTGTCTTTTGTCCTGTTTTAGTTAATTTTGGGCTTATTAGGTTGTGTATGTATGTGTGTGGGTGGGGGGGAGAAACATGTTTTGGTCTCTTCCTTCGGGGGGATGCGACTTCTCTTGTCGTATCCCCCCGTCTCCGTCTCCGCCTGTGCTGAGGCCTAATAGCGGAGCTGGCGGCATCGGAGCTGGGACAGCGGTCCAGCGGCAGTGGTCCAACTCTGGAGCTGTGGTGTTCCGACAGTAACGGCGACCCGGCCTTGGAGCTGGGGCAGCGGCGGCGGCAGCGGTGACCCAGCCTCGGAGCTGGGGCAGTGTTCCGGCGGCAGCGACCACCCGACCCGACTGCGGGCCCAGTGGACGCCATCGTCGGGAGCTCGCAGGTCACAGGTTGGTGACCTGTTCTCCGGAGCTCCCGCAACAACAGCTGCGTCCGCTGGACTGGAGGGCCGCAGCTTTGGCAGCTTCAACCGCCCCGGGCCGCGGAGTTGAAGCGGCCCGTTCACGGAGCACGGATTCAGCCGCGGGACTGGCATTACTTACCATCACCCGGCGGGGTCACAACATCTGAAGCTTGGATCGCCTCGGCACAGAGGGAGAATAAGAAGGGATGAGACAAAGACTTAAGACTTTTGCCTTCCATCACAGTGAGGAGGTGCCTGGTGAACTCACTGTGGTGGATGTTAATTTGTGTTTACTGTGTGTTTTTGTCATTTTTACTATATGCAGGACTGCAAGGCAACAACATTTCGTTCAGTAAAGGCTACTTTGACTTTTGACTTTGACTTTGACATACGACAATTGGTGTCGTGAAATTTCACTGGCCAGGTCAGCATATGATTTTAAAAAGCCACAGACTCAAAAAAACACATTTTAACATGAACATATACCACAGTGACTCCTACACATTCCTCACTGTGATGGAAGGCGAAATACAGTTCAAGTCCTTCCTTTTGTTCTTCCTCGGTCGTGGGCCTCGAGCCCCCGTTAACGGGATGGTCTTGACTCCCGTAACCGGCGGCGTTCAGGCCCTCCGTGTCGAGGCGTTCTGTTCCTGCATCAGGGGGTTGTCAGCTCCCCCGCACCGGGCGATCAAACCTCGCGTCGGGCTGGTCGAACCTTCTGCGGCGTTGGAGCTCCCAACTTGCCTCCCCCGAGATAGCGAGCCCTTAATGGTAAATCCACAGGCCGCGGTGGGAGCGATCCCAGGCAAGGGATCCGCTCCGATGTTAAGTCCGCGCCCCGCGGTGGGGCTCACGACAGTCCGAGGCGGCTTCCAGCTCCATCGATGGTCGGCTGCAGAGCCCGGAGAATGTGATCCGAAACTTGGTCACATCTCCGGGACGGTAAGAACCTGAAGAAAAAAGTATCCCCCGCCCCCCCAACCCCCCGTCCCATTCCCCCCCCCAACCGCCCATCCCATTGCCCCCCCCCCCGTCCCATCCCCCCCCAACCCCCCGTCCCATCCCCCCCCAACCCCCCGTCCCCACCCCCCCCACCCATCCCCCCCCCCCCCCCCCCCGTCCCCTTCCCCCCCACCCCCCCCCCCCCCCCCCATTCCCCCCCCCCCCCCCTCCCCCCCCCCCCTCTCCCCCCCCTCCCCCCCCCCCCCCCCCCCCGCCCCCCCCCCCCCTACCCCCCCCCCCCCACCCCCCCCCCCCCCACCCCCCCAACCCCCCATCCCCCCCCCCCCGTCCCATTCCCCCCCCCCCCCCCCGTCCCATCCCCCCCACCCCCCCCCATCCCATCCCCCCCCCCCCCCATCCCACCCCCCCCCCCCCCATCCCCCCCCGTCCCCCCCCGTCCCATCCCCCCACCCCCCCATCCCACCCCCCCACCCCCCCCCCCATTCCCCCCCCACCCCCCCGTCCCATTCCCCCCCCCCCCCCCCCCCCCCCAATCCCCTCCCCCCAACCCCCCATTCCCCCCCCCCCCCCCCCCATCCCCCCCCCCCCCCCCCCGACTGGCCCCCCCTCCCCCCCTTTCTCCCCTTCCCCCCCCGGGCCCCCACCCCCCCCCCCCCCCCCCCCCCCCCCCCCCCCCCACCCCCCACCCCCCCACCCCCCCCCCCCCCCCCACCCCCCCCCCCCCCCCCCCCCCCCCCTTCCCCCCCCCCTCCCCCCCCCCCCCCCCCCCATCCCCCCACCCCCCCCCATCCGCCCCACTCATATAAAACAAATAGAACAAGATTAAAACAAACTTTAAACAAACGCTAAAAATAACAAAAAGGATGAAAAAAGGAACAGACTGCCGGCAGGGCTGCCATCTCCATCCTCCGGCACCCAAGGCTTCCAAATCTCCTTCTTTCTGAATGACTGAATGGGTGGGGGGTGGAGGGTGACGGCAGGTGGAGAGATGGTGGGAAAAACGCGAGCACACCGGGACAAGTTGAATCAGCTGTCATCTTAGAAATAGAAACATAGAAACATAGAAATTAGGTGCAGGAGTAGGCCATTTGGCCCTTCGAGCCTGCACCATCATTCGATATGATCATGGCTGATCATCCAACCTAGTATCCTGTACCTGCCTTCTCTCCATACCCCCTGATCCCTTTAGCCAAAAGGGCCACATCTAACTCCCTCTTAAATATAGCCAATGAACTGGCCTCAACTACCTTCTGTGGCAGAGAATTCCACAGATTCACCACTCTCTGTGTGAAAAATGTTTTTCTCATCTCGGTCCTAAAAGACTTCCCTCTTATCCTTAAACTGTGACCCCTAGTTCTTATTGAATGACAATACTATTTCGAAGGAGGGAGAGTTCCTTTTGCAGCATGTGGGGAGTCTGGCCAGTGTTAAAGTTGCGGGGAGGGCAGCAGCGTTGAGAAAGGCGGAGCTGGCTCGAAGGGCCGAATGGCCTACTCCAGCACCTATTGTCTATTGTCCATAATGAACTAAACTGAATTTAACTAAAAATGTTTTGAATGCCCATCTTTCCCTCTCAATTTTTGCGTGTCTTTCTTGCAAGTTGCGTGGCACGATTTTGTCCCGCGATGTCTCCAGGCTCCGCGGGCTCACAGCAAGTGGCTGGCTAAGTGGATTTCGCCGTTAATAACCTTTGACAGTCACAAGAGCTTCAGTCAGAGTTCTCTGCTTTCAAGACCCTTTTCTGCTCCCAGCCAGCTGGGATACTGAGCGGCGAGGGGAGAGAGCTGGATTAAAAAGCCAGTGAGGGGGGGGGAAGAAGAAAAGAAACGAGGAATTAAGAGCAAAAGAAACAAACACATTTTCGAAAAGCGCGAGAGGTGAGAGAGAAAACGTCCACGATTATTATCCCGTCCTCCCGCCTACCCTGGTGATGTCCGGCTCACCGCATCTCCCACGTGATTAGCACTGTAAAGTCTTTGAGGCATCAGATGGCATATAAATGCTCTGAAGTCCGGCTTACTTTCTTCATCTCAGGGAAACACAAAAGGATGTACTTTCATGTTCTTCAGCAGGAGGCATCTTTCATTCCTCTCCTTTGGTTGAGAGTTAGCAGTTTCTCAGAACAGCCCAGATCTCTTTTATGTCTTAGAGATATTTTAGAGAGACGAAAACGTCGCAGAATCAGGTGGCTTCTGCCACCAGCGATCACACACCCCCTCCCCTCCACAGACGAGCATCATCCAACACACATTAGAGACAATTTACAATTTTAACAATTAGCCTACAAAGTTTTACGTCTTTGGAGTGTCGAAGGAAACCGGAGCAGCCGGAGAAAACCCACTCAGTCACGGGGAGAACGTGCAAACTCCATACAACAGCACCGTAGTCAGGATCGTAACTCAGCGGGTCAGGCAGCATCTGTGGAGAACATGGATAGGTGACGTTTCACAGATTGCTGGAGTAACTCAGCGGGTCAGGCAGCATCTGTGGTGAACATGGATAGGTGACGTTTCACAGAGTGCTGGAGTAACTCAGCGGGTCAGGCAGCATCTGTGGAGAAGATGGATAGGTGACGTTTCACAGAGTGCTGGAGTAACTCAGCGGGTCAGGCAGCATCTGTGGAGAACATGGATAGGTGACGTTTCACAGAGTGCTGGAGTAACTCAGCGGGTCAGGCAGCATCTGTGGAGAACATGGTTAGGTGACGTTTCACAGAGTGCTGGAGTAAATCAGCGGGGCAGGCAGCATCTGTGGAGAACATGGATAGGTGACGTTTCACAGAGTGCTGGAGTAACTCAGCGGGTCAGGCAGCATCTGTGGAGAACATGGATAGGTGACGTTTCACAGAGAGCTGGAGTAACTCAGCGGGTCAGGCAGCATCTGTGGAGAAGATGGATAGGTGACGTTGCACAGAGTGCTGGAGTAACTCAGTGGGTCGGAGGTTCCAGCATCTGTGACGAACATGGATAGAAGTGACGAGTTTTGGGGGAAGACTCCTTCAGACTCTACGTATAAAGCCCTCAGATTCCTATTAAGTCTTTTCCCCTCTCACCTTAAACCCATGTCCTCTGGTTCTTGATTCCCCTACTCGAGATTCTGTGCATCAACCCGATCTATTCCTCCCATGATTTTATACACCTCTAAAAGATCACCCCTAATCTTCCTGCGCTCTAAGGAATAGAGTCCCAGCCTGCTCAACATCTCCCTATAGCTCAGGGATATCGAGTCCTGGCAACATCCTCTTGTCTTCTCTGCGCCCTTTCCAGCGTCATGCCATCCAGTCAGCGGAAAGACAATACATGACTACAATCGAGCCGTCCACAGTGTACAGATACATGATAAAGGGAATTACATTCAGTAACATCCCAATTAGAGGTTTGAGGTTCTCCAATGAGGTAGATGGGAGCTCAGGCCCACTCTCTGGTTGTGGTAGGATGGTTCAGTTGCCTGATAACAGTTGGGAAGAAACTGCCCCTGGATCTGAGGGTAGATAAAAATGCTGGAGAAACTCAGCAGGTGAGGCAGCATCTATGGAGCGAAGGAATAGGCGACGTTTCGGGTCGAGATCCTTCTTCAGACTGATGTATCTGAATCTGGAGATGTGTGGTTTCACACTTCTGTTACGGGCCTGTCGCACTTGGGCGATTTTTTTAGGCGATTACAGGTGACTGTTGAACATTTTCGACGACAGTGGCAACAATTTTGCTGTCATAAGTTAACGTAGGTTGTCAAAGGTGCTGTTGTATGTTGTCGCCAGGTGAGGTGAATTCCATTCAAATTAGTCCCTGGCAGTCGCCTATAGTCGCCTAAGTGGGACTTGCCGGATGGGAGAGGGGAGAAGAGGGAGTGGCCAGGGTGCGACTGGTCCTTGATGATGCTGCTGGCCTTGCCGAGGCAGCGTGAGGTGTAGATGGAGTCAATGGAAGGGAGGTTGGTTTGTGTGATGGTCTGGGCTGCGTCCACAACTCTCTGCAATTTCTTGCGGTCTTGGACGGAGCTGTTCCCAAACAGTGCTGTGATGCATCCCGATAATATGCTTTCTGCAGAAGTCAGCGAGAGTTGTAGGCGACGTGCTTCTGTACCTCTTGCCTGATGGGAGAGGGGAGAAGATGGTTCTGCAGCTCATTCAGAGGAGGTTGTCTCTGTAATTGTGGGGGATAAGTTCGCCACTGGAGGCCACCTCACCTCTGACCCGCGTCCTTAAGAGCTCCTGTTATTATTCTCATCAGAAGAGGCCCAGAGGAGGTCCACAGGGGGGCTTGGAGATGTTAATCTTCACGAAAGACACTTTCATCCAATAATCTGTTTGAACAATGAACCATGAAAAAAGAATATTCCTTTCAACTAAATGTATTTTAATTTCTGATGACTGCGCCCTTTACTTTAAGTATTTCTCTTTCATTTCATCCCTCTTGCTGTTTTCGTGCATCAATTTGCTTTTATATAACTCTAGCTGTCATTAAGCCCCTCGTTGGAGCAGCGGAAACCAGCTGTGTGTTCCTCAACATCTCAGCTGCAGAGTGAAATAGTTAAGGGTCGTCTAGACATTGATCGTCTAGAAGTACCAGAGCAGCCGTTGACATGCTGCCTCACAGCGCCGGAGACCCGGGACGATCCCGACTGCGGGTGCTGTCTGTAAAGAGTTTGCACGTACTCCCCGTGACCTGTGTTGGTTTGTAGGTTAATTGGCTTTGGTAAAGTTTGTAAATTGGCCCCGGAGTGTATAGGATGGTAGGTAGATGAAACTGCTGGAGAAACTCAGTGGGTACGGCTGCATCTATGGAACGAAGGAAATAGGCAACGTTTCGGGCCAAAACACCCTTCTTCAGACTGATGCAGGGTGGGGGGGGGGGGGCAGGAAGAAGAAAGGAAGAGGAGGAACCAGAGGACTGAGGGAGAGCTGAGAAGGAGAGGATATAGCAAGGGCTACTGGAAGTTGGAGAAGTCAATGTTCAGGCCACCGGGATGCAGACTGCCCAAGCGGAATATGAGGCGCTGCTCCTGAAGTCACTTCCTTCTTGAACGTGTATAGGATGATGTTGGTGTGCGGGGAGCCCCGGTCGGTGCGGACTCGATGGGCCAAAGGGCCTGCTTCCATGCTGTGTCTCTAAACTAAACTAAATTGTTTCTTTCACATCCATAGCCTGGGTAATAGTTCATTAGTACTTCATGCAACAGGGGAAGTACAATGGGATCTGGGGGTCCTTGTTCTTCAGTCAATGAAAGTAAGCATGCAGGTACAGCAGTGCAGTGAAGAAAGCGAATGGCATGTTGGCCTTTATAACAAGAGGAGTTGAGTATAGGAGCAAAGAGGTCCTTCTGCAGTTGTACAGAGCCCTAGTGAGACCACACCTGGAGTATTGTGCGCAGTTTTGGTTCCCAAATTTGAAGAAGGACATTCTTGCTATCTGTGGAGAACATAGATAGGTGACGTTTCGGAACGGGACACCCCATCAACTTCTGGTCACTAGTCTGAAGAAACGTCACCTATCCATGTTCCCCACAGATGCTGCCTGACCCGCTTAGTTACTCCAGCATTTTGTGCCTATCTCCAGTATGAACCAGCATCTGCAGTTCCTTGCTACACATGCAGATGGGGCATGTTGGTCAGCGTGGGCAAGTTGGGGTGAAGTGTCAGCTGCCACTTTATATGACCCTGCGACCCTAATGGCTCAAATCCCATTAGCAAACGGCACGGTGGCGCAGTGGTAGAGTCGCTGCTTCACAGCGCCTGAGACCTAGGATCAATCCTAGCTACGGGTGCTGTCTGTACGGAGTTTGCATGTTCTCCCCGTGACTTGCGTAGGTTTTCTCCCCGCATCGCATCCGGTTTCCTCCCACACTCCAAAGACGTACAGTGTTGTCGGTTCATTGGCTTGGTGTAAATGTAAAAATTGTCTCTAGTGTGTGTAGGATAGTGTTAATGTGCGGGGGTCGCTGGTCGGCGCGGACTAGGTGGGCCGAAGCGCCACTTTCCACGCAGTATCCCTAAACTAAACCAAACCCTGTCACTACTGAATCCATCCCAGATTAAATGTGTCATAATAATATGTGCACTTGAGAGACTTCTCTCTGATATCCCTTGTGTGATGAAGAGTTGGCAAGCGTAATGTCACTGCCAGCCTTGTGTGGAGTCACGGATTACTAACAGGGTAAACGAGTCGCTGCATCAACCCTCAACACACAAACAAAACAAAGCTGCAAAACTGTTATAATTGTTTTCCCAGCGCTGGAGCCGTTGCCAGGACATTTGGCAGAAGGCTTGAGCGTCAGATGTCAGCGTTGTGAATTGGAACATCAACAGACTGATGGCGTGTTTCTTCTCACAGAGAACCCATCCTCTCTCACCTCTGCTCACCGCATCCCCCCGCAACAAATTGCAGAGAATTATGGGCGTAGCCTGGGCCGGCCACGGTGGTGCAGCGGTAGAGTTGCTGCCTCATAGCGCCGGAGACCCGGGTTCCATCCTGACTAACGGGCGCTGTCTGTACGGAGTTTGTACGTTCTCCCCGTGACCTGCGTGGGTTTTCTCCAAGATCTTCAGTTTCCTCCCACACTCAATAGACAATAGACAATAGGTGCAGGAGTAGGCCATTTGGCCCTTCGAGCCAGCACCGCCATTCAATGTGATCATGGCTGATCATCCCCAATCAGTACCCCGTTCCTGCCTTCTCCCCATATCCCCTGACTCCACTATCTTTAAGAGCTCTATCTAGCTCTCTCTTGAAAGTATCCAGAGAACCGGCCTCCACCGCCCGCTGAGGCAGAGAATTCCACAGACTCACAACCCTCTGTGTGAAAAAGTGTTTCCTCGTCTCCGTTCTAAATGGCTTACCCCGTATTCTTAATATGTGGCCCCTGGTTCTGGACTCCCCCAACATCAGGAACATGTTTCCTGTCTCTAGCGTTGTCAAACCCTTAATAATCTTATATGTTTCAATATCCTCTCATCCTTCTAAATTCCAAAGACTCCAAATGACGTACAGGTTTGTAGGTTAATTGCCTTGATATCGCTGGTGCGTGTAGGATAGTGTTGGTGTGCGGGGATCGCTGGTCGGTGACGACATGATGGGCCAAAGGGCCTATTTCCGCGTTGTATCTCTAAACTAAACGAAACCTGCAATCACGTCCTGCACAATTTACAATCTTTTTACCAAAGCCAATTAGTTTAATTCAGTTCAGTTTATTGTCACGTGTACTGACGTACAGTGAAAAGCGTTTGTTGCGTGCTAACCAGTCAGCGGAAAGACCATACCCAACAAGCCAACCAGCGATCCCCGCACACTAACACTATCCTACACACATTAGGGATAATTTCCATTTATACCTAAGCCAATTAACCTACAAACTTGTTTGGCCTTGGAGTGTGGGAAAAAACCGGAGCGCTCGGAGAAAACCCACGCAGGTCACGGGGAGAACGTGCAAACGCTGCACAGACAGCACCTGTAGTCGGAATAGAATTCGGTCTCTACCGCTGCGCCACCGTGCCTCCTATTTCTTTCATTGAGTGACCTTCACAAAGTCAGCACTTCCCAGCTAATGAAGCAACACAGAGGTGCAGTGGTAAATGTGTTAGCTCAAGCTCCCAAAGTTTCTCGGGAGATGAATCGAGGCCATTGCTGCAAACTGCTGGGATGAACCTGCTTATTAAAATGTAATGTGGTCACGGGAGGATTTGTGTGTGTGTGTGCGTGTGCGCGTGTGTGTTAAGGCAGCTGGCATTACAGGCCCACTGTGAACCATACAAACAGTGAGCACAGGTCTATTGAGTGCAGAGCCAGCCAAGTGATAGGGAAGCAAGCCAACATTAAGTTGGCTGGAAATATTGCAGTGAAGAAATAGAGTTATCGTGCCAGACAGCCCTTCGGCCCAACTGAAGCTAGACACAATTGCTGGAGTAGCTCAGCAGGTCAGACCGCATCTCTGGAGAAAAGGAAAATGTGAGGTTTCGGGTCAAGACCCTTCTTCAGACTTTGGCCCAACTTGCCCACACTGACCAACTACACTAGTCCCGTCTACCCTAGTCCCACCTGCCTGTGTTTGACCCATATCCTTCTCAACCCTCCTATCCATGCACCTGTCTAAATCTCTCTTAAATGTTGCTATAGTCCCTGCCTCAACTGTCTCCTCAGCCAGTTTGTTCCATACACTCACCACTCTCTGTGTGACAATAGACAATAGGTGCAGGAGTAGGCCATTCGGCCCTTCGAGCCAGCACCGCCATTCAATGTGATCATGGCTGGTCATCCCCAATCAGTACCCCGTGCCTGCCTTCTCCCCATATCCCCTGACTCCGCTATCTTCAAGAGCCCTATCTAGCTCACTCTTGAAAGTATCCAGAGAACTGTCCTCTGAGGCAGAGAATTCCACAGACTCACAACTCTCTGTGAGAAAAAGTGTTTCCTCGTCTCCGTTCTAAATGGCTTACCCCTTATTCTTAAACTGTGGCCCCTAGTTCTGGACTCCCCCAACATCGGGAACATGTTTCCTGTCACAAGCGTGTCCAAACCCTTAATAATCTTATATGTTTCAATAAGTTCCCCCCTCATCCTTCCAAATTACAGAGTGTACAAGCCCAGTCGCTCCATTCTCTCACCATATGACAATCCCGCCATCCCGTCCATCCTTTTATTCATCATTAGTTTTTTTAAGTTTTTTGAGATACAGCGCAGAAACACACCTTAAGGCCCACGCAGTCCGCACCGACCAGCGATCCCCGCACACTAACACTATTCCACACTGGGGCGATTTACATTTATACCAAGTCAATTGACCTACAAACCTGCACGTCTTTGGAGTGTGGGAGGAAGCCAAAGATCTCGGCGAAAGCCCACGCAGGTCACAGGGAGAACGTGCAAACTCCGTACAGACAGCACCCGTAGTCGGGATGGAACCCGGGTCTCTGGCGCTGTGAAGAAGCGACTCTACCGCTGCGCCACCGTGCTGCACACTTGTTAAGGGTCTTGCCATCAGTGTCTTTGCGGCTGTTATCAGGCAACCGAAACATCCTACCACAACCAGAGTGCAGCGCTGAACTACTATCTACCTCATTGGTAACCCTCGGATTATCCTTGATCGGACTTTGCTGGCTTTACCCTATAATAAACGTTACTCCCTTATCATGTATCTATCCGTTGTAAACGGCTCGATTGTAATCACGTACTGTCTTTCCGCTGAATGGGTAGCACGCAACAAAAGCTTTTCACTGTACAAGCTAGGAAGGAAGATTATTATCTAAATGGTGTCAAGTTGGGAAAAGGGGAAGTACCACAGGATCTGGGGGTCCTTGTTCATCAGTCTATAAAAGTAAGCATGCAGGTACAGCAGGCAGTGAAGAAAGCGAATGGCATGTTGGCCTTTATAACAAGAGGAATTGAGTTTAGGAGCAAAGAGGTCCTTCTGCAGTTCTACAGAGCTCTAGTGAGACCACACCTGGAGTATTGTGTGCAGTTTTGGTCTCCAAATTTGACGAAGGACATTCTTGCTATTAAGGGAGTGCAGCGTTGGTTTACTAAGGTTAATTCCCGGGATGGCGGGATATGATCATATGCTGAGAGAATGGAGCGGCTGGGCTTGTACAGTTTAGAAGGATGAGAGGGCATCTTATTGAAACATATAAGATTGTTAAGGGTTTGGACATGCTAGAGGCAGGAAACATGTTCCCGATGTTGGGGGAGTCCTGAACCAGGGGCCACAGTTTAAGAATAAGGAGACGGAGGAAACACTCCATTTAGCACGAAGACGAGGAAACACTTTTTCTCACAGAGAGTTGTGAGTCTGTGGAATTCTCTGCCTCAAAGGCAGGTTCTCTGGATACTTTCAAGAGAGAGCTAGATAGGGCTCTTAAAGATAGCGGAGTCAGGGGATATGGGGTGAAGGCAGGAACGGGGTACTGATTGGGGATGATCAGCCATGATCATATTGAATGGCGGTGCTGGCTCGAAGAGGCCGAATGGCCTACTCCTGCACCTATTGTCTTTATGCTATTATAGAATGGGTTTAAGAATCTCTGCTGTATTGTGTGGATATTTTTACTGGCCAGAACACCGATATCGATACAATACTGTTGCGATACCGATACACGGTATTTTTCTTTTGTTTTGCTGTCTGCTTGATGCTGCGCGCGCGATACAAAATGGCGAGTGAATGTGATCCACAGTTTGAGTTGCTGACGGATGATGATTTATCAACATTGCTGGAAGAATCGGATGCTGCCAGTACCAAAAAAATCAATAAAGTTTGGATTCTCTAAGTTGGAAAGTTTCGCAAAGCTCAAAAGCGTTGGACATGTCACGTGACAAAACATCGGAACTGGACAAACTGCTTTTGTCGTTGTTTACACTTGGCTGCAAAGGAGGGACGGGAGGGAACGCTCTACCCCATAAAGTCTCTCCAAATACATTGGCCATGGAGTACAGCGGTACTACTTGGGCAACTGTAATGTAGACATTTGCAATAAAACACTCTTTCCCCAGAATAGTACACAATACACAATACACAATACAATGTATTTGTCACTTGAACCTCATAGAGGCTCAAATGAAATGTTGTTTCTGCAGTCATACACAAATAAAAAAAGACCCAAGACACAACACAATTTACACAGACATCCATCACAGCGCATCTCCTCCTCGCTGTGATGGAAGGTAAAAAAACCTATCTCTAGTAGAAGGCCCCCCTCGGTCATGACTGACCATGGGTGATGCATCCTGGTCGGATGCAAGCCTGGGCGATCGATGTCATATGGAGGACAGACAGGCTGTTGCCCATGCAGCACGTCCCCCCCTCTCCACGTCGCTGATTGATCCAAAGGAACAGCAGGGCCGTTACAGTTTGGCACCAGCGCCATCGCAGGAGCTGCCAGAGCGAGGTTGTAGACAACGACGAACTGCATTAGGGGCTCCGACTCTGGATTTCGTTTGAGGTTTGCTCCTGCCAGGAGCCTTTTCCATGACTGGATACGGTCACAAGGCAGTAGAGGATTTAAATCTGCTAGATGGACTGCCTTCCCAGGCTGACGAGCCCCATCTGCCCGAGACTCGTGGGGGCGGCAGTGTCTACCTTCCCGTGCAGGTCGACAGCCCACTGCCCACTGCCTGAGTGTGTACCCAGTAATTACTGCACGCATGGTTTCGAAAATAGCAGATTTCAATTTTTATTTTACTTTCCCCCCCCCATTCTATAAAACAGATGATGCACGGGTCTATTTCGTGCTTCGGTGGAATTGTGTGCGCGCGGTAACTTTGGAATGGTCCCCAATGGCTGCCCGCCGAGTGTTGAAACCATTCCAAAGTCACCTTTGTGCGCAGATTTCCTGCCAACGCACTCAGACCTGTGCATCATCTGTGCATTGTCCACCTTGGCACACGTGACAGTTACTCCAAACTGGAACTGCACAGCTTACTATTGTTGGAGAACGGAATGAGCAATCAGAGAAATCGTTGCTTTCTGAAGGGAGGAAATAATTAAAATGCAAACCATAGAACTCAGGAATAAAAACATATTTACTGCCTCAAGGATGTTGTGGCATAGAATGGAATGGCAGTTGTTCTGTAAGCAAACTTATCAACCATAGTTTTCTTTATTCGCCACTATTTCTGATCCACAAAACTCTAATCAACCTTGGGCTTCAAAGCAAGAGCATATCGAGCATTGATTGCATTTTTGTTTGCAGTCGATAGCTTCACACTTCAAGAGATTCAAATGATTCAGAGTTTGGTATGAAGTTGAGCAACGATAATTCTGGCTGGATGCCGATTGCCAGACACATGAAATACAACAAGAACACAAAGCAAAAGAATAAATTACAAGTTCATAAGTGATAGGAGCGGAATTAGGCCATTCGGCCCATCAAGTCTACTCCCTGCCATTCAATCATGGCTGATCTATCTCTGCCTGCTAACCCCATTCTCCTGCCTTCTCCCCATCACCCCCGACACTTAAGGGCCTGTCCCACTTTCACAACCTAATTCACAGCCTCTGCCGAGTTTGCCCTTGACTCATACTCGCAGCATGGTCGTCACGAGGTCGTAGGTAGGTCATAGGTAGGTCGTGCCATCAAGTAGGTCAGGGCGTTTTTTCTAGCATGATGAAAAATGTCCATGTGTAAAAAAGGTCGTGAATAGACAATAGACAATAGGTGCAGGAGTAGGCCATTCGGCCCTTCGAGCCAGCACCACCATCCAATGTGATCATGGCTGATCATCCCCAATCAGTACCCCGTTCCTGCCTTCTCCCCATATCCTCTGACTCCGCTATTTTTAAGAACCCTATCTAGCTCTCTCTTGAAAGCATCCAGAGAACCCGCCTCCACTGCCCTCTGAGGCAGAGAATTCCACAAACTCACCACTCTCTGTGAGAAAAAGTGTTTCCTCGTTCCCGTTCTAAATGGCTTACTCCTTATTCTTAAACTGTGGCCCCTGGTTCTGTACTCCCCCAACATCGGGAACATGTTTCCAGCCTCTAGCGTGTCCAAGCCCTTAACAATCTTATATGTTTCAATGAGATACCTGACAACAGAAATAATCAAGAATCTATCTATCTCTGCCTTTAAAATATCCACTGTGCCTCCACAGCCGTCTGTGCCAAAGAATTCCATAGATTCACCACCATCTGACTAAATAAATTCCTCTTCATATCCTTCCTAAAAGAATGTCCTTTAATTCTGAGCCAGTGTCCACTAGTCCTAGACTCTCCCACTAGTGGAAACATCCTCTCTACATCCACTCTATCCAGGCCTTTCACTATTTTGTACATTTCAATGAGACCCCCCCCCCTCTTTCTTCTAAACTCCAGCGAGTACAGGCCCAGTGCCAACAAAAGCTCATCATAGGTTAACCCACTCAATCCTGGGATCGTTCTTGGAAATCTCCTCTGGACCCTCTCCAGAGCCAGCACATCCTTCCTCAGATATGGTGCCCAGAATTGCTCACAATATTTAAAAAGCAGCCTTACCAGCACTTTATAGAGCCTCAGCATTGCATCCCTGTTTTTGTATACAAGCCCTCTTGAAATAAATGCCAGCATTGAGTTTGTTTTTTGATAGTTGATAGATTCCGTTTCAGTTTAGTTTATTGTCACGTGTACCGAGGTACAGTGAAAAGCTTTTGTTGCGTGCTAACCAGTCAGCGGAAAGACAATACATGATTACAATCGATCCGTTTATGAACTATGAATTATGAATACGTTTATTGTCCAAGTATACACATACAAGGATATGTAATAATAATAAATAATAATTCATGAATCAACATTAACAGTGCACATATACATGATATTGTGAATCATCTTCTTCCTCTTGCATATGGCGTGCACAGCCTAAAGTTGTAGAACAACTTGTTCTATTTGATCTATTTGTTTGTGCACACCGGGTATATCGCATTCGTCGAAACAGGGCAGACCACGTGAAGGTTGCAATTTAATCTCATTTAGTGCAAGGTCAAGCCAGTGAAGTCCGATCAAAGATAAGGGTGTCAGGGGTTATGGGGAGAATGTAGGAGAATGGGGTTGAGAGGGAGAGATAGATCAGCCATTGAATGGTGGAGTAGACTCGATGGGCCGAATGGCCTGGTTCTGCTGCTGGAACCTATAGAGAAGGGCCTGGTGGCCCACGGCCAGTGGGAGGGGAGTTCAGAAGAGAGTGACCGGAGAGTGGAGGAGGAGATGGCCGCTGGTCAGGACGGACATGGGGAGCGGGCCGATGGGAGGGTGAACTGGAGTAATGCCTCCAGCGCCTGGAATGTCGGCTGCAGGAGGTGACCCCATTCCCTTCTATCTCTTGCATCATGTTAGCATCATAGAGGCATAGAGTGATACAGCGTGGAAACAGGCCCTTCGGCCTAACCTGCCCATACTGGCCAACATGCCCCGTCTGCACTAGTCCCACCTGCCCGCATTTGGGCACATATCCCTCCAAACTTTTCCTATCTATGTACCTGTCTAACATTGGGATAGTCCCTGCCTCAACGACCACCTCTGGCAGCTCATTCCATACACCCACCACCCTTTGTGTGAAAGAGTTGCCCCTCAGATTCCTATTTAATCTTTTCCCCTTCATCTTAAACCTACCTGGAAGGATGAGAGGGTATCTTATTGAAACATATAAGATTGTTAAGGGTTTGGACACGCTTGTGACAGGAAACATGTTCCCGATGTGGGGGGAGTTCAGAACCAGGGGCCACTGTTTAAGAATAAGGAGTGGGCCATTTAGAATGGAGACGAGGAAACACTTTTTATCACAGAGAGTGGTGAGTCTGTGGAATTCACTGCCTCAGAGGGCGGTGGAGGCCAGTTCTCTGGATGCTTTCTAGAGAGAGCTAGATTGGGCTCTGAAAGATGGTGAAGTCAGGGGATATGGGGAGAAGGCAGGAACGGGGTACTGATTGGGGATGATCAGCCATGATCACATTGAATGGCGGTGCTGGCTCGCAGGGCCGAATGGCCTACTCCTGCACCTATTGTCTATTGTCTACATCCTCTGTTCCTTGATTCCTCTACTCTGGGTAAAAGAGTCTGTGCATCTACACGATCTATTCCTCTCATGATTTTATACACTGGGATATGCCGGCTCGTGAGTGGGACGTTGCAGACTCTCTCCAACACTCGCCTGTCAATGACGACAGCCTCATGGATCTCCCACTTTCCCCTCCCGAAGAAAAAAATATCATCATTCAAATCAATAACTTTGCGTCCATTTAGTTTCCCATTTGTGTTTACCTGGCCTTGAGGAACAAGTGGAGCAGATCTACTCTCAAGCTAAAGAGTAGATATTGTGTCGACATGAAAGCTCATCCCAATCTTGGCTTGGCATGAATCGCTACTAGGCATCGAGCCAGCGCCCGTCCCTCTGCAATATGTCTCAATGCTTAGTCCAAATACGTGCGCAGTCTGAGATATCTTTGGAGCAGGGGAAGAAACCGAAGATCTCGGAGAAAACCCGTGCTGTTTTTACTGCAATATTATCGTCATTCGGACATGACCACAACAACTAAAGAACACTCCTGAACACCGGTGGTGCAGCGGTAGAGTTGCTGCCTCACAGCGCCAGGGACCCGGGTTCCATCCTGACTACGGGTGCTGTCTGTACGGAGTTTGCACGTTCTCCCCGTGACCTGCATGGGGTTTTCTCCGGGTGCTTTGGTTTCCTCCCACACTCCAAAGACAGACAGGTTTGTTGGTTAATTGGCTTGTTATGAATGTAAAATTGGCCCTTGTGTGTGTAGGATAGTGTTAGTGTGCGGGGATCGCTGGTCGGCACGGACTCGGTGGGCCAAAGAGCTTGTTTCCATGCTGCTGTTTAGCGGA
>NC_073417.1:834090-939090 GCF_028641065.1 Leucoraja erinaceus
TTCCCGATGTTGGGGGAGTCCAGATCCAGGGGCCACAGTTTAAGAATAAGGAATAAGCCATTTAGAATGGAGACGAGGAAACACTTTTTCTCACACAGAGTTGTGAGTCTGTGGAATTCTCTGCCTCAGCGGGCGGTGGAGGCCGGTTCTCTGGATGCATTCAAGAGAGAGCTGGATAGGGCTCTTAAAGATAGCGGAGTCAGGGGATGTGGGGAGAAGGCAGGAACGGGGTACTGATTGGGGATGATCAGCCATGATCACATTGAATGGCGGTGCTGGCTCGAAGGGCCGAATGGCCTACTCCTGCACCTATTGTCTATTGTCTATTGTCTCGACCCAAATCGTCACCTGTTCCTTTTCTCCAGGGATGCTGCTTGACCCGCTGAGTTACTCCAGCTTGCATTTGGCTGCATTCGGTTTAAACCAGCATCTGCAGTTCCTTCCAACACAGGTTTGTAGGTTAATTGTTTCTGATCAATTTAATAAATTGCCCCTCGTGTGTAAGATAGTGTTAGTGTGTGGGGGATCGCTGGTCGGCACGGACTCAGTGGGCCGAAGGGCTTGTTTCCACACTGTATCTCTCAATTAAACTAAACTAAACTAATCAATGTGGATTCGAACCTGTGTCTCTGGCACTGTATGATAACATTGTCAATAGACAGGACACAAAAATGCTGGAATAACTCAGCGGGACAGGCAGACAATAGACAATAGGTGCAGGAGTAGGCCATTTGGCCCTTTGAACCAGCACCGCCAATCATTGCGATCATGGCTGATCATCCCCAATCAATACCCCATTCCTGCCTTCTCCCCATATCCCCTAACTCCACTATCTAATATTCACGGTATCTCTTTCCACAAATGCCTCCTGACCCACTCAGAGTTTCCACTAAATGTCTTATTTTATCTCAGTTTTTCGGCACCTGCACGATTATTTTTACATTTTCACCAATTATGGATTTGTGTACTTGCATTCAAAGAGATGCAGCAGTCAGATAGAATCTGGTGACCTTCTGCAGCTGGTACAAATTCTAAATGGCAGACAAAATAATTGAGCTTGTTAGAACCTAATTAAATTAAATCTGAGTAATTTAATTAGATTTCAATTTTGCAATTTTCTTGGATTAGAAAAGCTATGTGTTCAAAAAAATGCACTGCAAGGGTAAAGTGTGAAACGGACATGTTTAAACAGTTTTATCTGTTTAAACAGTATTATTTCATCTCAGATTGTACAATGTTTGATTTTGAGAACAGCTACATCCAAGACCGCTAGGAATTGCAACGAATTGTGGACACAGCCCAGACCATCACACAAACCAACCTCCCTTCCATTGACTCCATCTACACCTCACGCTGCCTCGGCAAGGCCAGCAGCATCATCAAGGACCAGTCGCACCCCGGCCACTCCCTCTTCTCCCCTCTCCCATCAGGCAAGAGGTACAGAAGTGTGAAAACAAACGCACACCTCCACATTCAGGGACAGTTTCTTCCCAGCTGTTATCAGGCAATTGAACCATCCTACCACAACCAGAGAGCAATCCTGAACTCATTGGTGACCCTCGGACTATCCTTGATCGGACTTTCTTGCACTAAATGTTATTCCCCCATCATGTATCTGTACACTGTGAACGGCTCGATTGTAATCATGTATTGTCTTTCCGCTGACTGGTTAGCACGCAGCAAAAGCTTTTCACCATACCTCGGTACACGTGACAATAAACTAAGATAGATATAGATATGCCATTTATTGTCACTATACATGTACAGTGAAAGTGAAAGCTGCTCGTACTCAGTGCATACATAAACTAAGCTGAATGTAAAATATGTAGATTCATGTAAGCTTGCAAACATAAAAATTACAATTTTAATTTAGCAGGATGCACAAGGCGTGATTAGTAAAGGGCCTGTCCCACATGGCCGAGATTTGTGCTTCATTTCTGTGTCATATGTAAAATGTGTCGAAGTGTCGTTACACGTGACGTCGCTTGCAAATCACGCGTCATTGTGCTGTCTGGTGCGCATGACGTCATTAGAATACCCTGCGGTGCGCGGCGACACATGGTTACGTACAGTGACGTAACCATGCACCACCACGTGATACACGGGAGATGTCGGGACGCCAGCATGCAACGCCAATGCGTCAGCGTGCGTACCCAATGCGTCAGCGTGCGTACGCGATATGTCACGCACGTGGCACGCGAGGATTTCATGCAGCACGAAATCCTGGAATGCCGCCTGATACCACGCGCAACTCCACACTCCTCCACGCCTCTCCATGCGCCCAGTCTCGCGCTACCCACACGCTACCCGTGCGGCACAATGCGACGCATACTTTACATATAATGCGTAAATGAGGTGCAAATGATGGCCAAGTAGGACAGGCCCTTAAGTGAAGTAGGTGGCACGGTAAACATTAGAGATAGTTATTGAAGATTGCAGCAGTATCTTGATCAGCTTGGCAGGTGGACTGAGGAATGATTCATGGAGTTTAACGTACATAAGTGTGAAGTGTTGCATTTTGGAGAGTCAGACTGGGGCAGGACCTTGACAGTGATCGGCAAGGCTTTGGGGTGTGTTGTAGAGCAGAGGCATCGAGGAGCCCCACCAGTACATGGCTCCCTGAAACTGTGAGGGCAGCATGGTGGCGCAGCGGTAGAGATGCTGCCATGGACCTTGGTTCGATCCTGACTACGGGTGCTGTCTGTACGGAGTTTGGATGTTCTCCCCGTGACCACGTGGGTTTTCGGTTTCCGCCCACACTCTACAGATGTACAGGTTTGTACGTTAATTGGCTGGTATAATTGTAAATTGTCCCCAGTGTGTGTAAGATAGTGTTAGTGTGCGGGATCGCTGGTCGCTGCGGACTCGGTGGGCCAAAGGGCTGTATCTCTGTATCTCAGAACCGAATGTTGCGTCACAGGTAGATAGGGTGGTGAAGAAGGCTTCATCGTACATTAGCCTTCATCTCTTCGTTCCTCCCGTCCCCCCCTCTACTTTCAGTCTGAAGAAGGGTCCTGATCCTTTTTCCCCACAGATGCTGCCTGACCCGCTGAGTTACTCCAGCACTCTGTGAAACGTCACCTATCCATGTTCTCCACAGATGCTGCCTGACCCACTGAGTTACTCCAGCACTCTGTGAAACGTCACCTATCCATGTTCTCCACAGATGCTGCCTGACCCAGGGCAGTACTCTGCATATCGTCAACTTGGACAATTTTACATATTTATCAAGCCAATTAAACAAACCAACTAACCTACAAACCTGTGCCTGACCTTTGGAGTGCGGGCAGTGAAACGTCAGATCTCGGAGTTCTACACATGCAGATTACGGGTGAGAACTACAACACTCCATACTGCCTGCACCCGTAGTCGGCATCGAACCCATATCGTCAACTGGACGCTGCATTTTGCTGTAAGGCAAACCAACTAACTACCACTGTGCCAGCGTGACTCTCGGAGAAAACCCTGCCTCTGTGAAACGTACAAACTCCATACAGACAGCGCCCGTAGTCGGGATCGAACCCGAGTCTCTGGCGCTGCATTTTGCTGTAAGGCAGCAACTCTACCACTGTGCCAGCATGACTGCCCTGCCTCTGTGAAACGTCACCTATCCATATTCGCCACAGATGCTGCCTGACCCGCTGAGTTACTCCAGCACTGCGGTCTTTCTTCGGTTTAAAGCAGCATCTGCAGTTCCTTTCTACGCATTAGCCTTCATCTGTCAACGTATTGATACAGAAGACGGAACATTATGTCAAGTCAAGTCAAGTCAAGTTTATTTGTCACATACACATACGAGATGTGCAGTGAAATGAAAGTGGCAATGCTCGCGGACTTTTGTGCAAAAAGACAAACAACAAAACAACCAAACAAATTATCAACACAATCATACCACACATATTCTTTTACATAATTACAGTTGGATAAGTTGGATGGGCGACATTTCGGGCCGAGACCCTTCTTCAGACTGATGGGAGGGTGCGGGACAGAGATAGTATGTAGCCGGAGGCTGTAAGACTGGTGGGAGAACTGGGAAGTGGGAGGGGTTGGAGAGAGAGCAAAAGCAAGGGTTATCTGAAGTTAGAGAAGTTAATGTTCATACCGCTGGGGTGTAAACTGCCCAAGCAAAATATAAGGGTGCAGAGAGGATTTACAAGGATTTGGAGGCCAGTTCTCTGGATGCTTTCAAGAGAGAGCTAGATAGGGCTCTTAAAGATAGCGGAGTCAGTGGATATGGGGAGAAGGCAGGAACGGGGTACTGATTGTGGATGATCAGCCATGATCACGTTGAATGGCAGTGCTGGCTCGAACGGCCGAATGGCCTACTCCTGCACCTATTGTCTATTGTCTATTGTCACATTTTGTAGTTGAGTATTGTTACTTGTACCGAGGTACAGAGAAAAGCCTTTTTGTTGCACGCTAACCAGTCATTGGAAAGACTATCCGTGATTACTATCGAGCCATCCACAGTGTACAGATGCAGGCTAAAGGGAATAATAGCCCTGCCCCACTGTATGAGTTCATTCCAAGAGCTCTCCCGAGTTTAAAAAAAATCAAGCTCGTGGTAAGCACGGAGAATGAATGTTGCGGGTACGTCGGAGCTCGGGGACGTCTCTTAGCGGCTTGTAACGCTAACGGCAGGTACTCGGGAAACGCGGTAAGCTCGGGAAGACTCGTGAAGATTTTTCAACAAAATGTCCACGAGTACTGACGAGTGGCCATTACCGTAAATCGCCAAGTTCGAATCAGGGCAAACTCGGGGAGAGCTCTTGGAATGAACTCGTACCGTGGGACAGGGGTTTAAAGTTTAGTGCCAGGTAAAATCAGTGATGTGATTAAAGAAAGTCTGAGGGTCACCAATGAGGTAGATAGTAGTTCAGCGCTGCTCTCTGGTTGTGGTAGGATGGTTCAGTTGCCTGATAACAGCTGGGAAGAAACTGTCCCTGAATTTGGAGGTGTGCGTTTTCACACTTTAGCCCATGGGTAATGAAAACCATTGACTAAATTGGAGTAAACCAAATATATAATCTTAAATTACAGCAATGTTCCATCAATCACACCATTACACAGATGCTTGAGATGAAATGAGGATTGATGTGTTTAGCTTTTTGCTCGATCTAAACCTAAAACAATCAATCTTCATTTCATTTCAAGCATTTCAAAGTAGTGGTTACAAGATTTTTTAAAAAAGGACTTAAACAAGCAGTTTTTTTTCTCTCTCTCTACTTAAGTTTATTGGAGAAAGATTTCAAATCAAGCTGCTTCAGGAAGACACAGAGTGCTGGAGTAACTCAGCGGGTCAGGCAGCATCTGTGGAGAACATGGATAGGTGACGTTTCACAGAGTGCTGGAGTAACTCAGCGGGTCAGGCAGCATCTGTGAAGAACATGGATAGGTGACGTTTCACAGAGTGCTGGAGTAACTCAGCGGGTCAGGCAGCATCTGTGGAGAACACGGATAGGTGACGTTTCACAGAGTGCTGGAGTAACTCAGCGGGTCAGGCAGCATCTGTGGAGAACATGGATAGGTGACGTTTCACAGAGTGCGGGAGTAACTCAGTGGGTCAGGCAGCATCTGTGGAGAACATGGATAGGTGACGTTTCACAGAGTGCTGGAGTAACTCAGCGGGTCAGGCAGCATCTGTGGAGAACACGGATAGGTGACGTTTCACACAGTGCTGGAGTAACTCAGCGGGTCAGGCAGCATCTGTGGAGAACATGGATAGGTGACGTTTCACAGAGTGCTGGAGTAACCCAGTGGGTCAGGCAGCATCTGTGGAGAACATGGACAGGTGAAGTTTCACAGAGTGCTGGCAGTAACTCAGCGGGTCAGGCAGCATCTGTGGAGAACACGGATAGGTGACGTTTCACACAGTGTCCTTATGTCCTTATGAAGCGATGAACTTCACAGCTTTATGACATTGTTCCTATAGCTGGGCGATCAAAACAGGGCGCTGTACTCCACATGGGGCCTCGGGCTTTGGGAACATCTTGTGGCTTCTTTGGTAAACCAGCATCTGCAGTTCCTTGCCTCTAAAGCGACCCGGGTTCCATCCCGACTACGGGGGCTGTCTGTACGGAGTTTGCACGTTCTCCCCGTGGGGCCTGTTTTCTCTGAGAAATTCGGTTTCCTCCCACACTCCATAGACGGACAGGTTTGTTGGTTAATTGCCGTCAATAAAAAATTATATTGTCCCTGTTCAAGAAGGAACTGCAGATGCCGGAAAATCGAAGGTAGACAAAATTGCTGGAGACACTCAGTGGGCGAGGCAGCATCTATGGAGCGAAGGAAATAGGCAACGTTTCGGGACGAAACGTTGCCTATTTCCTTCGCTCCATAGATGCTGCCGTACCCGCTGAGTTTCTCCAGCAATTTTGTCTACCTTTGTATTATGTCCCTAGTGGGTGTAGGATAGTGTCAACGTTTGGAGATCGCTGGTCGTTGCGGATCCGGTGGGCACGAAGGGCCTGTGTTCACACGGGAGCCTAAACTGAACTATAAAGGTGCTTTGATGCAGATTTTTGTTTGCAACTCCCTTTGGAATTAAATCATTCGGGAAGCTCGGGTTGTCTCGATGGTTGATTGGTTCAATGGTCCTTTATTGTCACGTGTATCATTTAAGGTATCGTATGGCCATCTGTTAGAGTGATCGCAGGTGAGGTGATGGGAAATGTATGATCCCTCTGTGAAAATAGTCTGAGTGAGGCCCCATGCGAATTTGAGGAACTGCACCTCTGTCAGGTCTCGGGTTTGATCTAGTTTCTGTTTCTTATTGTTTTTTAGTATTAGAGTGTGCATTCTTGTTTTATTTTGGTGTCTCGCATCTCCTCTTGTTTCAGGTCCCATTTCCTGTCGGGTCGTTTACCCTCATGTGATTATTGGCCCCGCCCTGATGTGTTTCACCTCTGTCTCGTTATCCCCTACTAGTCTGTATTTAAGCCCTTTGTGTTTTAGTTCTCATTGCCAGTTTGTTGTGTATGCTACTTGGTATCACCTCGTTCCAGCTCTAGAAATCTTGTGACCTCGACCATTGCCTGTTTTTTGACCTCTGTTTTTTGCCTGCTCCTAGATTGTACTGTTGCCTCTGTTTTGCTTACCTGTGTACCGACTTGGACCGATTAAACTCTGAAGACTGATCTGCCCTGTGTCTGAGCCTGCATTTGTGTCCTCCTCCTTGTTCAGTTCTGATAACCTCATATTTTACTTGGGCAGCTTAAGAGCCTGTCCCGCTTTCACGACCTAATTCACAACCTTTTTCACTCATGGACATTTTTCACCAGGCTAGAAAAAACGCCCCGACCTACTTGATGCCATGAGTACCTACAACTAGCATCACGACCTAGCTACGACCTACCTACGATCATGGGGTGATCAGCCTTGATTACATTGTATGGCGGTGCTGGCTTGAAGGGCCAGATGGCCTACTCCTGTACCTATTGCCCATTAACCTCCTACGACCTCGTGACGACCACGCTGCGAGTATGAGTCAGGGGCAAACTCGGCAGAGGTCGTGAATTAGGTTGTGAAAGTGGAACAGGTCCTTTACACCCCAGCGCTATGAACATTGACTTCCCTAATTTCAAGTAACCCTTGCATCCCCTCTTTCCCCCATCCCTGTTCTCCAACCAATCTGACTCTCCTCCTGATAACAAGAAGAATCGAATATAGGAGCAAAGAGGTCCTTCTGCAGTTGTACAGAGCCCCAGTGAGACCACACCTGGAGTATTGTGTGCAGTTTTGGTCCCCTAATTTGAGGAAGGACATTCTTGCTATTGAGGGAGTGCAGCGTAGGTTCACCAGGTTAATTCCCGGGATGGCGGGACTGTCATATGCTGAGAGAATGGAGCAGCTGGGCTTGTACACTCTGGAGTTTAGAAGGATGAGAGGGAATCTCATTGAAACATATAAGATTGTTAAGGGTTTGGACACTCTAGGGGCAGGAAACATGTTCCCGGTGTTGGTGGAGTCCAGAACCAGGGGCCACAGTTTGAGAATAAGGTGTAGGCTCCTGCTCCTACATCTATTGACTATTGTCTATTGATTACATTGTACCGATTGTGTCCCTCATTGTCACCTTCCCCGAGCTAACAATGAACTATTCGACATTTACTTTGATTTTCGCCCCCTTTGATCTGCGTTTTTGCACCTTACCCTTTCTTTATCACCGTTACTTTATTGCACATCTTTCATTCATTTGTTCTATATCTCTTTACATCATCGTTTCCATCTCTTGATTCCCTCTCCCCCGACTCTCAGTCTGACGAAGGGTCTCGACACGAAACGTCATCCATTCCTTCTCTCCAGAGATGCTGCCTTGTCCCGCTGAGTTACTCCAGCATTTTGTGCCTATCTACAGTGTAAACCTGCACCCTGCACAACAGACAATAGGTGCAGCAGTAGGCCATTCGGCCCTTCGAGCCAGCACCGCCATTCAATGTGATCATGGCTGATCATCCCCAATCAGTACCCCGTTCCTGCCTTCTCCCCATATCCCCCGACTCCGCTATCTTCAAGAGCCCTATCCAGCTCTCTCTTGAAAGTATCCAGAGAACCTGCCTCAGATATGGGGCCCAAATGGAGGCAGAGAATTCCACAGACTCACCACTCTCCATGTGAAAAAGTGTTTCCTCGTCTCCGTTCTAAATGGCACAAAATAAAGAGTTTGCTGGCTGCTGCCTTGCACAAGAAGTAACCGGCAATCAGTTTCCTTTCTCTTGTGGGTGAAGAGTAATGCAATATGAAAAGCGGACTCGCCAGATTAAACGAGGATTTTCTACCCTAAGTGAAACAAAAAAATGAAATCAAAGCAGCTGCCTGAATTGCATTCCTTCGCGGCAGCTGCTGTGATTTATGATTGTAAATTTTGTTTGAATTGGATATTGTATCCAATTTACAATGCATTAACTATTGTGTGTTACAGATATCTTTTCCCGGTGAACTTGGGCAACTTTCGGAAGGGCAAAACCCAGCTGTAAACAGAGGTGATTGCAGCTACTTGGTGAGTCCTACAAGCCGCCAGCAATCACAATGCCTGAACCTTGTTTCACTTTTATGCTGTCCTCTCTTTACTTAAAGTCACCTCTTGGTAGCTGGTCCATCTGTTAATTGGGCAACAAAAATACAAAGTGTGGATTTTGTTTCCTATCGCCCATTAGTTGTTTATTATGATGATATTTAACTGTCTCTTTCAAGAGGGCTTGTATACAAAAACAGGGATGTAATGTTGAGGCTCTATAAGGCGCTGGTCAGGCCACATTTGAAGTATGGTGAGCAATTTTGGGCACTATATCTGAGGAAGGATGTGCTGGCTCTGGAGAGGGTCCAGATGTGTGGGTTAACCTATGATGAGCGTTTGTCGGCACCTGTACTCGCTGGAGTTTAGAAGAATGAGGGGGAACCTCATTGAAACTTACCGAATAGTGAAAGGCTTGGATCGAGTGAATGTGGAGAGGATGTTTCCACTAGTGGGAGAGTCTGGGACCAGAGGGCACAGCCTCGGAATTAAAGGACATTCCTTTAGGAAGGAGGAATTTCTTTAGGCAGAGGGTGGTGAATCTGTGGAATTCAGCTGTCGGGGCCAAAGTCAAAGGATATTTTTATGGCGGAGATTGACAGATTCTTGATTAGTTCGGGTGTCAAGGGAAGGCAGGAGAATGGGGTTAGGAGGGAGAGATAGATCAGCCATGATTGAATGGTGGGGTAGACTAGATGGGCCGAATGGCCTAATCTGCTCCAAAAAGTCACAGAGAGAACAGACTATTTATCCCTCTCAACCCCATTCCCCTATCTCTAGATTTCTAGACCAGGTAGAGCAGTAAGCTATAAATGATTAGCAATATGCAATATTTTGTCTGCACATTTATGGTGTTTTATCATTAATGTTTTATTATTGTTAATGTTTAGTGTTTTCTGACAGTCATTCATAACTGTCACTGTGTGTCATGTTGTTACTTGTGGGTGGAGCACCAAGGCAAATTCCTTGTATGTGAATACTTGGCTAATAAACTTACTTACTTAAGGGCCTGTCCCACGAGCATGTGACCGCATGTGGCGAGGGCGACCAAATCGGAAGCGGGAGCCGCGCGGAGGTCGAGTGATCCCATACGAGTTGACGTGAAGTTCAAGCGAAGTCCGCGGGAAGTTCGCGCTAAGCATACGCCGTCAAGACGCTGCGTACGGCATCGAGACGCTGCGCACGCCCGTCGAGGCGGTGCGTACGGCCTCAATGCGGCACCATGCCGGCAGGCCGTTGCCGCGCGGAATTTTTGGACAGTGTCAGTTTTTTTTTCGGAGTTTTTTTTCGATGTCGGGACCAGCTCCGCACAACTCCATACGGCTCCAGCGATCGAAGTGGGACTGGCCCCGCGAGGCCGTACTTTAGGTCGCGCTTACCGCATGCAGTCCCATGCTTGTGGGACAGGCCCTTTACTTGCTTATTGTGCTGTAAGTAAGAATTGTTTCGCTTAGAAACACATGACAATAAAACGCATGGCTGGAGGTAGCGATAGGCCTTTGCTTCTTAACATGGCAAAGAGTTTGTTGGCGGCCATTCTGACGCGGAAAGACGAGAAAGATTTCAAGTGTTCATGAGGCTCCAGAATACACACTGGTTCTGCATTATTGAACCACATGGTTTTGACCTTTGACCTTTGTAGCCACAATTGATTAAGCAACGATTGAAAACTTGCATGAATGAAAATGTGATTTCCCTTTGTGTGAAGAGTCTGAGTGGGCACGAAGTTTGTATCATGCAGCAAGGAGGCGCTTATGCCTGCACTCAACATTAAACCAGCATTCGAATGAAAGGAGAATATCACACCAGGGATAATTCCCCATTATGCTTTTCACAATCATTCAGCACAAAGAACCTGTGAAGTGTAGAAATGCCATATGAATTCATCTTTTTCCAGCACATGAGAGGAATAAATAGGGTATATCTAACTGTGTGCAGTTTTGGTCCCCTAATTTGAGGAGGGACATTCGTGCTATTGAGGGAGTGCAGCGTAGGTTTACAAGGTTAATTCCCGGGATGGCGGGACTGTCATATGCTGAGAGAATGGAACGGCTGGGCTTGTACACTCTGGAGTTTACTCTGAGAGGGGATCTTATTGAAACATATAAGGTTATTAATGGTTTGGACACGCTAGAGGCAGGAAACATGTTCCTGATGTTGGGGGAGTCCAGAACCAGGGGCCACAGATTAAGAATAAGGGGTAAGCCATTTAGAACGGAGATGAGGAAACTCTTTTTCACACAGAGAGTTGTGAGTCTGTGGAATTCTCTGCCTCAGAGGGCGGTGGAGGCCGATTCTCTGGATACTTTCAAGAGAGAGCTAGATTGGGCTTTAAAAGATAGCGGTGTCAGGGGATATGGGGTGAAGGCAGGAACGGGGTACTGATTGTGGATGATCAGCCATGATCACATTGAATGGCGGTGCTGGCTCAAAGTGCCTACTCCTGCAACTATTGTCTATTGTGTATTGTCTATAGATGTGGCCTTGACCATCCCAACGTTTAAGAAACAGCTAGGCAGGTACATGGATAGGACATTCTCCATGGATTGTCACCTTGTCTTGCTGGAGAAGCTTGTGTGGTCCTGAGATCCTGAGAGCGATGCCGTCTGAAGCTATGCTCCTGGTCTCTGACAAAGAGCAATATAACCAAGACCTCAACGGTGGAACAGGCGGAGGACGATGGCTGACCTTAGTGGAGCGTCACAACGGCTGGGGAGGCGGATGGATGAAGGCTGCGGCAGAAAAGGGTCTCCGGTCGTCTTGGACTCCATGCCACTGGATCCTGACCCAGATCTGTCAAGGACCGTGGGGTGGCTGTCTGTGCACCAGTCTCCCCACGTTAAACAAAGTCACGCACAGGCGTCCTCCATATAGGGATTAGCACTCTGGAGACACCCATGGTCAGCCACGACCGAAGGAGGTCAAAGAAGAAGGATAGGACAGGTTTGGAGGGATATGGACCAAACGCAGGCAGGTGGGATTAGTGCAGCTGGGACATGTTGGTCGGATCGGAATGGGCAAGTTGGGCCGAAAGGCTTACTTCCATGCTGTATCACTCTATGACTATGACTATCTGAAGAAAGGGCAAGGAAAGTAAAGGAGAGATCTTGTACACTTTAGGAACTAACGTTGATTGGTTTGGGAAGAAAGCTGTAACAATTTGATGGAGAACTGTGGGGCAAGCTTGAGCTGGAAGGATGTTGTCAAGCTGGAAAGGGTGCAGAGAAAATTGACCGGGATGTTGCCAGGGTTTGAAGGCCTGAGCGACGGGGAGAGGTTGAGCAGACTGTGTCTCTATTCCATGGAGCACAGGACGATGTGGGGAGATCTTATAGACGTGTACAAAATCATGAGAGGAATAGATCGGGGTAGATGCACAGAGTCTCTTGACCAGAGTAGGGGAATCGAGGACCAGAGGACATAGGATTAAGGTGAAGGGGGAAAGATTTAATAGGAATCTGAGGGGTAACCTTTTTACACAGAGGATGGTGGGTGTATGGAACGAGCTGCCAGAGGAGGTTGTTGGGAGAATCGCAACGTTTAAGAAACAGTTAGGCAGGTAAATAGATAGGTAGGTTTATTGGGATATGCACCAAACACAGGCAGGTGGGACTAGTGTAGATAGGACATGTTGGTTTCTGTTGGCAAGTTGCACTGAAAGGCCTGTTTCCACACTGTATGACTGTATGGGTCGATGACCCGAAACATCACCTATCCATGTTCTCCACAGATGCTGCCTGACCCGCTAAATTACTCCAGCACTCTGTGAAACGTCACCTATCCATGTTCTCCAGAGATGCTGCCTGACCCGCTGAGTTACTCCAGCACTCTGTGAAACGTCACCTATCCATGTTCTCCACAGATGCTGCCTGACCCGCTGAGTTACTCCAGCACTCTGTGAAACGTCACCTATCCATGTTCTCCACAGATGCCGCCTGACCCACTGAGTTACTCCAGCACTCTGTGAAACGTCACCTATCCATGTTCTCCACAGATGCCGCCTGACCCGCTGAGTTACTCCAGCACTCTGTGAAACGTCACCTATCCATGTTCTCCACAGATGCTGCCTGACCCGCTGAGTTACTCCAGCACTCTGTGAAACGTCACCTATCCATGTTCTCCACAGATGCTGCCTGACCCGCTGAGTTACTCCAGCACTCTTGTGTCTATCCTTGGAGTAAACCAGCGACTGCAGGTCCTTGTTTCCACGAGTAAATGGAGGGAACTAAATGTCCTCTGGAGGCTGCCACCATTGTGTAATCGGTGACCAGATTAATGCTCAGCTTAGACAGCCGTAAAAATGACTCGATGCAAGATCAAAGGGGCATAGCAGATAACAATGGAGGATAAAAGACAGCAGACAGTTCCTTTGTCAAAATTAAATTGATGTGTCTCGCTGAAACATTTTGACATTCACTAGATAATTTTGAGCATACACGCAGTCAATTGATGTGAGCTCATAGTTTTGACATCGTCTGTGCGCTAGGATTTGTTGTCGTCTCAACTAATGTTCTTCTGTGTCTGTGCAAGAAGGAACTGCAGAGGCTGGTTTAAACCCAAGATAGACACAAAAAGCGGAGTAACTCAGTGGGACAGACAGCATCTCTGGAGAACAGGAATAGGTGACGTTAAACTGTGACCCCCCGATGTTGGGGGAGGCCACACTCACAACTCTCTGTGAGAAAAAGTGTTTCCTTGTCTCCGTTTTAAATGGGTTACTCCTTATTCTTAAACTGTGGCCCCTGGTTCTGGACTCCCCCAACATCAGGAACATGTTTGCTGCCTCTAGAGTGTCCAAACCCTTAACAATCTCATATGTTTCAATAAGATTCCCTCTCATCCTTCTAAACTCCAGAGTGCACAAGCCCAGCCGCTCCATTCTCTCAGCATATGACAGTCCCGCCATCCTGGGATTTAACCTTGTAAACCTACGCTGCACTCCCTCAATAACAAGAATGTCCTTCCTCAAATTAGCGGACCAAAACTGCACACAATACTCCAGGTGTGGTCTCACTAGGGCCCTGTACAACTGCAGAAGGACCTCTTTGCTCCTATACTCAACTCCTCTTGTTGTAAAGGCCATTCACTTTCTTCATTTTACTTAAATTGATTACTTACTTATTTTAATTGACCGATGAACAAGCATCCCCAGATCCCGTTGCACTTCCCCTTTTCACAACTTGACGCCATTTAGATAATAATCTGCCTTCCTGTTTTTGCTTTCTGAAAGTCCAGGTACACTACATCCACTGGCTCTCCCTTGTCCATTTTCAATAGACATAGGTGCAGGAGTAGGCTATTCGGCCATTCGAGCCAGCACCGCCATTCAATGGGATCTTGACTGATCATCCCCAATCAGTACCCCGTTCCTGCCTTCTCCCCATATCCCCTGACTCCGCTATCTTTAAGAGCCCCATCTAGCTCTCTCTTGAAAATATCCAGAGAACCGGCCTCCACCGCCCTCTGAGGCAGAAAATTCCACAGACTCACAACTCTCTGTGTGAAAAAGTCTCCGTTCTAAACGGCTTACTCCTTATTCTTACACTGTGGCCCCTGGTTCTGGACTCCCCCAACACCGGGAACATGTTTCCTAGTTACATCCTCAAAAAATTCCCAAGAGCTCTATGTAACTCTCTCTTGAAAACATGAATGGAATGAGCAACTCCGGGTGACATTTTGGGTTGGGACACCTTTTCTGACTGATTGGAGTCAGGGGTGGATACCTGGTCAAGGGAGGGTGGGGGCGAAAACAAAACCTGGCCCGCGATAAGTAGTTACCAGTGTGGGGGTAGGGATTGGCAGATGGGTGGAGTAAGTGACAAAGGCCAGAGGTGTAAAGGAGACAAAATGGTGTCAGTTAAGGAGAAAATGTCAAAATAGAGGGAGGGAAATGGGGGGAAGGGAAGAGAGGGAATAAAATAAATGTGGGACTTGGGAATAGAAAATCTAGTTTAGTTTAGAGATACAGCGTGGAAACAGTCCACCGAGTCCGCGCCGACCAGCGATCCCCGCGCACTAACGCCCACCAGGGACAATTTACATTTACACCAAGTCAATTAACCTGCAAACCTGCACGCCTTTGGAGTGTGGGAGGAAACCGAAGATCTCGGAGTAAACACTACGCAGGTCACGGGGAGAACGTGCAAACTCCGTACAGACAGCACCCGTAGTCAGGATGGAACCCGGGTCTCTGGCGCTGTGAGGCAGCAACTCTACTGCTGTGCCACCTTGAGATGAGTAATCAGAGGGGAGGGGTAGGTGACTGGGATTGATGGGGAAATGGTAGGTGAATGGTGCGTGCACAGGGTGTGTGGGGGGTGGGGGGGGGGGGGGGGAGGAAGGAGACAGGAGGTTGGGGGGTTGGTTGGTGGTGTGTCTTGACAATGCAGTGCTCACATGTTCATCACACAGAGTCATACAGGTTGGAAACAGGCCCTTTGGCCCGGCTAGTCCATGCCACCTAAGACGCTCCATCTACACTAGCCCGTGTGTAAGAAAGAACTGCAGACGCTGGTTTACATTGAAGGTAGACACAAAATGCTGGAGTAAAGGGTCTGTCTCACTTGGCCTTCATTTACGCGACAGGCCGGTAGTGACTGATGCGCACGCCATCATGTGTCCGCACAGCCCTCTGGAGCGCGTGACGTCATTTGAATACCCAGTTTATTATATTTATGGTGATTTTCTAAAATGTTCCAGTTTCTTGAGTGGTTGGAAAAACTGCAGATGTAATGCCCCTATTCAAAAAAAGCTGCAGACCAAATTAATCTGTGGGAAGGAACTGCAGATGCTGGTTTAAATTGAAGATGGACACAAAAGGCAGGAGTAACTCAGCGGGACCGGCAGCATCTCTGGAGAGAAGGAACGGATGATGTTTCACTCTGAAGAAGGGTCTCGACCCGAAATGTCACCCTGTCCCACTTGGACTTCATTTACCCGGCAGGCCGGTGGCGCAAGAAATCCTGGAGCGCCGCGCGTTACCGCACGCAACTCCACACTCCTCCACGCCACTCCATGCGCCCGTCCCACGCTACCAGGTCGCGTAAATGCCGCGCAAATGACGGCCAAGTGGAACAGGCCCTTAACTCAGCGGGTGTGGCAGAATCTGTGGAGAGAAGGAATGGGCGACTTTTCGGGTCGAGACCCTTCTTCAGAAGCCCATATCCCTCTAAAAGTTTCCTACCCAAGTACCTGTACAATGCTATTTTAAACATTGTTGCAGTACCTGCCTCAGCTAACTCCTCCTCTAAGCTAACCCATGGAGACACAAGAGGCTGCAGAGATTGGAATATTCAACAAAACACTAGCAGGTCAGGCAGCACCTGGAGAGGAATGGACAGAGGACATTTTGATTGTGTAATAGTCCCAGTCTCAACTACCTCCTCTGGCAGCTTGCTCCATACACCCAGTTACCCCTCAGATTCCTATCAAATCTTTTCCCCTTCACCTTAAACCTATGTCCTCTGGTCCTAGATTCCCCTACTCTGGGCAAGAGACTCTGTGCATCTACCCGATCTATTCCTTTCATGATTTTATACACCTCTGTAAAATCACCCCTCATCCTCCTGCGCTCCAAGGAATAGAGTCCCAGCCTGCTCAACCTCTCCCTGTAGTTCAGTATAGTTTATTGTCACGTGTACTGAGGTACAGTGAAAGGCTTTTGTTGCGTGCTAACCAGTCAGCAGAAAGACAACACATGATTACAATCGAGCCATCCACAGTGTACAGATACATGATAAGGGAATAACGTTTAATGCGAGGTAAAGCCAGTAAAGTCCGGTCAAGGATAGTCCGAGGGTCACCAATGAGGTAGATAGTAGTTAAGCACTGCTCTCTGGTTGTGGTAGGATGGTTCAGTTGCCTGATAACAGCTGGGAAGAAACTGTCCCTGAATCTGGAGGTGTGCGTTTGTTTTCACACTTCTGTACCTCTTGCCCGATGGGAGAGGGGAGAAGAGGGAGTGGCCAGGGTGCGACTGGTCCTTGATGATGCTGCTGGCCTTGCCGAGGCAGCGTGAGGTGTAGATGGAGTCAATGGAAGGGAGGTTGGTTTGTGTGATGGTCTGGGCTGCGTCCACACCAGCTCAGGCCCACGAGCCCTGGACACATCCTCGTACAGGTTCTACAGTGTGATCCATGTTCTAACACTGTGAACCTGCTGTAAGGGCTGGCTCTGCTTCAGCAAGCAGCTAAAGAGCCAGACAGCTGAGCACTGTACTACTGAAGACCTGTTCTTTCAGAGGATCATTAGTCATCAGGAACTCAGGTGCTGAGGCATTTCACAGAGGCAAGGCGGTCAGTATTAAAAAGCATCCGTGACTGACAGTTCTTCCGAATGGTTCTTCCACTTGAAGTCTCTAAGCCTTCGCCTCCCGCTGTGTTTATCCGACACAGATTTTTCAACAGGAGTATAAGTCCAGCTAGGATCACTGGCGCTGCCCCACTAATCACCACACAAAGAAAAGCCAATGTTTGATTCTCTGGGCCCTGAATTCTCTTCGAAGGCCGCTAACTCTAACGTTGCTGAATTTGATGTTTAGTTTTGTTTAGGAAGGAAGTGCAGATGCCAGTTTAAACGGAAGAGAGACACAAAAAGCAGGAGTACCTCAGCGGGACAGGCAGCATCTCTGGAGAGAAGAGAGTCAAGAGTGTTTTATTGTCCCAGATGGGACAATGAAATTCTTGCTTGCTGCAGCACAACACAATATGTAAATATAGTACAGAACGGTAGAAAAATGTGTGTACACACATGCACACACACTCAATAAATATATATAGAGAAATAATAATAATAGTCTATTGTAGTTCGGAGCTTATATGTTGTGGTATTTAATAGCCTGATGGCTGCGGGGAAGAAGCTGTTCCTGAACCTGGACGTTACTGTTTTCAGGCTCCTGTACCTTTTTCCCGATGGCAGGGGTGAGATGAGTGTGTGGCCAGGATGGTGTGGGTCTCTGATGATGCTGGCAGCCTTTATGAGGCAGCGACTGCGATAGATCCCTTCGATGGTGGGGAGGTCAGAGCCAGTGATGGACTGGGCAGTGGTCACAACCTTTTGTAGTCTTTTCCGCTCCTGGACATTCGAGTTGCGCACCAGGCCACGATGCACATTGCTCGAGATCCTTCTTCAGACTGAAAGTCGGGAGAAAGGGAAACGAGAGAGATGTAGACGATGAGGTAGAGAGATGCAGAACAAATTATGAAATTCGGAGCGGGAAGAGCTGTGGTGGCGCGCGGCTGCGACCCGACTTTTGGAGTTCGGAGGCACCAGCCGCAGACCCGGTGGACGGGAACATCGGGAGCTCGCAGGTCCCTGGTGGGAGACCGCTTTTCCGAGCTCCGTAACGACGACTTCTCCCGCTGGAATCACGGGTTTAAGGACATGGAGTCGGGGCCTAACATCGCCCGGCGTGGCTTAAACGGCCTCAGGACTTACCATCGCCCGCCGGGGGCTTTAACATCGGAGCCCCAGTTCGCCTCGACACTGCAGTTGGACTGCTGGACCACGGGAGAAGGAACAAAGGGAAGAGATAAAGACTTTGCCTTCCATCACAGTGAGGAGATGTTGGAGACTCACTGTGATGGATGTTTATGTAAACTGTGTTAAGTGTGGGTCTTGGATTGTGTGTGAACTAAAAACCTCTAGGAATTATATTTCGTTCAAACCCAGGTTTGAATGACAATAAATAGCATTCTATTCTATTCTATTCTGGAGAAGGCTCTGTCCCCAAAACTGTGGAGGTTGGACTTGTGGATGGAGAGGAAACCGGCTGATGTGGACCTGAGGGACCGTGAGGGTTGGTAGGGGGAGAGGAGGTCAGTGAGATATGGGGGGGCCAGATGGTGGAGGGCTTTGTAGGTGAGGATAAGGATTTTGTAGGTGATCCGGTGGGAGATGGGAAGCCAGTGAAGTTGTTTGAGGACTGGAGTGATGTGATGCCAGGATTTGGTGTGGGTGATGAGTCGGGCGGCTGCGTTCTGGACCAGTTGGAGTCGGTTGATGTAGGTGGAGCTGATGCCAAGGAGAAGTGAGTTGCAATAGTCCAGTCGGGAGGAGATGAAGGCATGGACGAGTCTTTCAGCAGCGGGCGGTGTGAGAGAGGGTCTGAGTTTGGCGATGTTGCGGAGATGAAAGAAGGAGGTTTTAATGACATGGCGGATGTGAGGCTCAAGGGAGAGGGTGGAATCAAAGATCACGCCAAGGTTGCGGGCCTGGGGAGATGGGGAGACAGTGGTGCCGTCGATGGTGAGAGTGGGGTTATTGATTTTGCTGAGTGTGGCTTTGGAGCCTATGAGGAGGAATTCTGTCTTATCGCTGTCGAGTATAGCCTCGCCACTGACTGGTTAGCGTGCAACAAAAGCTTTTCACTGTACCTCGGTGACAATAAACTAAACTAAACTGAGTAAAATGCTTCGATTATTCCTATTGTAAATTTTTTGATATGCTGTTAATATGAGAATGCAGTCACAGTGAGGATATGGAAATAGATCAATATTATTGTGATCAGCATGAAGTGAGTTCTGTCGAGAGACTAGCTTTTAATTTTAACATTCTTGAGATGCATCTTTATCTTAATTAAATCACAAGATGCTGATGTTATCAGACTATTGTGATTTACCAGCAGCATTTGAACAATGTGATCTTGTTTTGCAGAAGGGGAGGTGACAGGGGTCTGACAAGTAGGTTTCATATTGTGTGCTATTGTGTTTAAATTCAGACAGACGCCTCTGCACTGTGGCACTGCCACTTGTATTCAGGATAACAACCCCTGTCATTGTGTGCTTCTACATAATGCGTGCTTCTGCTTCACCAGCGGCTCGCCTCAATCCCCAGACCAGTTGTTTGCAGGCCAGTGGTTCAGCACAAGCAAGCTTTGAGCTTTTCTGTAGCACACCACAGAATATAGATAACAATTGTGGGCGGCACAATGGCACAGCGGTAGAGTTGCTGCCTCACAGCGCCGGAGACCCGAGTTCCAACCCGACTGCGCCTGCTCTCTGCACGGAGTTTGTACGCCCTCCTACATTTTTCCCGCATCTAGCCCGTCCAATCGATTAAGAATGTTTTTGTTTCTTTTTTTTTTGTTTATTTTATTAGAAGTTAATACAGCACAAAACAGTACAGTGGCACCTAATTTTAGGTGCCAACTATGTAATACCGTAATCCATTCTATGTACAACCTCTAGTTTTATGTTATGAGAAGGAAGTAAGCAGGACAAGAAAAAGAAAACAATAGAAAGGGGAAAAAGTGGAAAAATAGATGGTAGAGAGTAGAAAAACGTGAAGTGTGTATATAAAAAATAAAAAAGGGAGAGAGAAAGTGGAAAGTAGAAATAGGAGAGAAGGCCCCTTAAAAGAGAATTTTTCAAATCTGTATTCGGAGATGTAGATCTATCCGCGTCATGAACTGAAATCAGCAATCCTTACGGTACCGCTGCATCACATGTTTTTGTTTCTATAAGATACCCTCACATCCTTCTAAATTCCAGTGAATAGAAGCCCAGTCAATCTACTCTTCACGGTGGCCCAGCGGTAGAGTTGCTGCCTTACAGCGAATGACTTGCCGGAGACCCGGGTTCGATCCCGACCACAGGAGCTGTCTGTACGCAGTTTGTACGTTCTCACCGTGACCTGCGTGGGTTATCTCAGAGATCCTCGGTTTCCTCCCACACTCCAAAGACGTGACAGTTTGTAGGTTAATTGGCTTGGAGTGAATGTAAGAAAAACTGTCCCTAGGATAGTGTTAGTGTGCGGGGATCGCTGGTCGGCATGGAATCGGTGGGCCGAAGGGCCTGTTTCCACGCTGTATCTCTAAACTAAACTAAATTGTGGATGATCAGCCATGATCACATTGAATGGCGGTGCTGGCTCGAAGGGCTGGATGGCCTACTCGTGCACCTATTGTCTATTGTCTATTAAATGAAACTTGAAATAAATGCTGGCTGTCACACTATTCACTTCCTGAGGGCACTCCGCATACACAGGTTGTCATCAAGGTTGACTCAGATCTGGTCATATCTCTAGCTTCCCTCTCCTCTTCCTCTCAGTCTGAAGAAGGTTCTCGACCCGAAATGTCACCCATTCCTTCTCTCCAGAGATGCTGCCTGACTCGCTGAGTTACTCCAGCATTTTTTCTATCTTCAGCGTAAACCAGCATCTGCAGTTCCTTCCCGCACACTGACCTCTCTGCCCTGGGCCTCGCTCACTATGTCTACTGTGTATCTGGGGGTCCTTGTTCTTCAGTCAATGAAAGTAAGCATGCAGGTACAGCAGGCAGTGAAGAAAGCGAATGGCATGTTGGCCTTTATAACAAGAGGAGTTGAGTATAGGAGCAAAGAGGTCCTTCTGCAGTTGTACAGAGCCCAAGTGAGACCACCCCTGGAGTATTGTGTGCAGTTTCGGTCCCCTAATTTGAGGAAGGACATTCTTGCTATTGAGGGAGTGCAGCGTAGGTTCACCAGGTTAATTCCCAGGATGGCGGGACTGTCATATGCTGAGAGAATGGAGCAGCTGGGCTTATTTTGGTTTTTTAGCTTGAGATATACAACGCAGAAACAGGCCTTCGGCCCACCGGGTCCGCGCCGATCAGCGATCCCCACACATTAACACTATCTTACACCCACTAGGGACATTTTTTACATTTACCAAGCCAATTATCCTACCAACCTGCACGTCTTTTGGAGTGTGGGATGAAACCGAAGATCTCGGAGAAAGTCCACGCAGGTCACGGGGAGAAGGTACAAACTCCGTACAGGCAGCACCCGTGGTCGGGATCGAACCCGGGTCTCCGGCGCTGCATTCGCTGTAAATCAGCAACTCTACTGCTGCTCCACCGTGAAGAGTGGTTTGACTGGGCTTCTAGTCACTGGAATTTAGAAGGATGAGAGGGAATTTTATAGAAACAAAATATTCTTAATGGATTGAACAGGTTAGATGCAGGAAAAATGGTCCCGATATTGAGGGAGTCGAGAACCAGGGGCCACAGTTTAAGAATAAGGGGTAGGCCATTTAAGAGGGAGATGAGGAAACACTTTTTCACCCAGAGAGTTGTGAATCTGTGGAATTCTCTGCCACAGAAGGCGGTGGGGGCCAATTCACTGGATGTTTTCAAGAGAGAGTTAGATTTGTACCTCGTACAGATGTCCCACTGTACGAGGTAATTCAAGAATTCTCCCGAGTTTTCCCCTGATTCTAACTCAGAGAATGTCCGAAGCGGGTCCGTAGGAGTTCGGGGATGTCCCGTAGCGGCTCGTAATGCTCGTGACCTTTTTTTCATCCCTGTGAAAAATGTCCACAAGTAAAAATAATACTCGTGATGAAAAAAAATGTTGCTTTTTATACCTACCGTTACTCGTACGAGCCGCTACGAGACATCCACAAACTCCTACTTACCCGCTACGGACATTCTCCGAGTTCGAATCAGGGGAAAACTCGGGAGAACTCGTGAATTGCCTCATACAGTGGGACAGGGGCTTTAGTCTAATTGAATCAGGGGATATGGGGGAGAAGGCAGGAACGGGGTACTGATTGGGAATGATCAGCCATGATCACATTGAATGGAGGTGCTGGCACGAAGGGCCGAATGGCCTACTCCTGCAACTATTGTCTATGTTTCTATCAGCGAGACCGTGCAGACTGGGCGATCGTTTCCCTGAATCACTCAGTCTGACTTTCAAAACATTGCTGACAATGTCAAGTTAATTGATTTTACTCAGTTGCTAGTGTGGCACGGTGGCGCAGCGGTAGAGTTGCTGCCTCACAGCGCCAGAGACCCGGGTTCCATCATGAATACGGGCGCTGTCTGTGTGGAGTTTGTACCTTCTCCCCGTGACCCACGTGGGTTTTCCCCGGGTGCTCTGGTTTCCTCCCACACTCTGAAGATGTGCAGGTTGTATTGTATTGTATTGTATATCTTTATTGTCATTTCCTGAGTATTCACATACCCAGAGGAAACAAAAAAACGTTGCTCAACCAGTGTCCATTCAGTGTGCAGTAAAAAATAAATAGAAATAAAAATACATATATCATGAACAAATTTAACACTCTACTAAACATTCAACAGGCGTTCCGATCGGCAGCGGCACGACAGTGTCTCTGCTGCAGTGTGTCCAGGTTGGTGGTTGGTGCGCGATACTTTGGCAGGGGGCAAAGTCCGTTTAGCAGTCTTATAGCCTGCGGGAAGAAGCTGAGGAGCATCCTGCTGGTTTTGCAGCTAATGCTCCTGTACCTCTTCCCAGATGGCAGGATGGAGAATATGTGATGCGATGGATGGTAGGGGTCTTTGATGATGGAGATGGCTCTGCTGATACATCTCTTCCTGTATATGTCCAGCAGGAAAGGGAGTGGAGCACCAATAATCCTGCTGGCGGTCTTCACAATCCTGTCTAGTTGGTGCCGTTCGTACGCCTTGCAGCTCCCGAACCAGGAAGTGATGCCGTAGGTTAATGTGCTCTCGATTGTCCCCCTATAAAAAGTCCGTAGGTGTGTAGTGGGGAGGCCTGCTTTACGTAGTCTTCGGAGAGGGTGTAGTCGCTGCTGGGCTCTCTTGACCAGTGCTGTGGTGTTGGCCGTGGACGTCAGGTCATCTGACTGGTGGAGTCCTAGGAACTTCACGCTGCTGACCCTTTCCACATCAGCTCCATCGATGTGCAGAGGTGTATGGTGTTGCTTCCCCACCCTCCTGAAGTCAACCACCATCTCCTTAGGTTTGTAGGTTAATTGGCTTCAGTAAATTAACCTCGGTGTGTGGGATAGAAGTGGTGTACGGGCGATCGCTGGTCGGCGCGGGCTCTGTGGGACAAAGGACCAGTTGGGGTGAGTTTTTCTCCGGGTGCTCCGGTTTACTCCCACACTCCATAGAAAAGCATAGAAAATAGGGGCAGGAGGAGGCCATTCGGCCCATCGAGCCAGCACCTCCAAAGACGTACGTGCAGGTTTGTACTTTAATTGGCTTCGGTAAAATAAATTGTAAATTATCCCCAGTGTGCGCAAGATAGTGCTGATGTACGGGGTGATCGCTGGTTGGCGCGGACTCCATGCTCTGTACCTCTGAAGTCTAAAGATTCTTTGAGTCTCTTCCTGAAGGGAGCCTTTCTGACATCGGTAGAAATTATATGTAAATTTAGCAACCTCAATGTATTTAGGTTGTTGGGAAGCAGCGGGCAGCTCCTCATTGCTCCAACCTGCAAAACAGATTGCCAATTCATTGTGTACATTAATAAACCGAGTCCAAGCCTACTCTGCAGAGAAATTTCAATTACTACATAACTACATGAAATCTGCCTCAGTCTGATTGAAATGATCCTATCTATAGATCCCCAGCTGTTTCCAAGTGATACATAATTATATGAAAACGAACAAGAAAAGCTGGATTAAATTACAGTGCAGATCCTGAAAGGAGGTCGGGCACATTAATCAGAAGTTCCCGCATTGTTATCAATGACAAACCAATGTCCATCTTGAAGTGATTTCAAAGGGGGAGAAGGGAGCTGATTTCGAAAGGAGGTGAGGAGCAACTTCTTTAGTTGGCGGGTAGTTGATCCGTGGAACATATAAGATTGTTAAGGGCTTGGACACGCTAGAGGCAGGAAACATGTTCCCGATGTTGAGGGAGTCCAGAACCAGGGGCCGCAGTTTAAGAATAAGGGGTAAGCCATTTAGAACGGAGACGAGGAAACACTTTTACACACAGAGAGTGGTGAGTCTTGGAATTCTCTGCCTCAGAGGGTGGTGGAGGCAGGTTCTCTGGATGCTTTCAATATAGAGCTAGATAGGGCTCTTAAAGATAGCGGAGTCAGGGGATATGGGGAGAAGGCAGGAACGGGGTACTGATTGGGGATGATCAGCCATGATCACATTGAATGGCAGTGCTGGCTCGAAGGGCCAAATGGCCTACTCCTGCACCTATTGTGTATTGTCTATTGAACGCATTGCCACAGGGGGCTGTGGAGGCCAAGACAGTGGATGTTTTTTAAGGCAGACATAGAAAAAATCTTAATTAGAACAGGTATCAAGGGTTATGGGGAGAAGGCAGGAAAATGGGAATAGGAGGAATAGATCGGGTAGATGCACAGAGTCTCTTGCCCAGAGTAGGGGAATCAAGGACCAGAGGACATAGGTTCAAGGTGAAGGGGAAAAGATTTAATAGGAATCCGAGGGGTAACTTTTTCACACAGAGGATGGTGGGTGTATGGAACGAACTGCCAGAGGAGGTAGTTGTGGCTGGGACTATCCCAACATTTAAGAAACAGTTAGACAGGTACATGAATAGGACAGGTTTGGAGGGATATGGACCAAGCGCAGACAAGTGGGACTAGTGTAGCTGGGATATTGTTGGGACAATCTGTGGAATTCATTGCTGCAGATGGTGGTGGAGTCAATGGATATTTTTAAGGCAGAGATAGATAGATTCTTGATTAGTGTGGGTGTCAGGGGTTATCGGGAGATGGGAGGAGAATGGAGTTAGGTGGGAGAGATAGATCAGCCATGATAGAATGGCCGAGTAGACTTGATGGGCCGAATGGCTGACTTCTGCATCTAAGTATTATGTCTAAGGTCAAAGGGTACTATACCATCGACTCATCCAGCGTGCAAACTTGCCTTTTGACCCAACATGCCAACAGCCAACATGCCCCATCTACACTAGTCCCGCCTGCCTGCGTTTGGTCCATATCCCTCTAAACCTGTCGTATCCATGTACCAGTCTAACTGTTCCTTAAACATTGCGATAGTCCCTGCCTCAACGACCTCCTCCGGCAGCTCGTTCCATACACCCACCACCCTGTGTGTGAAAAAGTTACCCCTCAGATTCCTATTAAATCTTTTTCCCCTTCACCTTAAACCTGTGTCCTCTGGTCCTCGATTCCCCTACTCTGGGCAAGAGACTCTGTGCATCTACCCGATCTATTCCTCTCATGATTTAATATGGGTGTTATTCTGTCTACGCCACATTTTTAATTTCCTGCTCCCCAAATGCAGCGTTGAATGTTGTAAACCTTAGTGCAAGTTCCAGCAATTCTGTCTGTTTACATAGATATAATTAAAGACACAAGTCTAAGGGAAGATTGGCTTTGTTCCAACACCTGGACCCATCTACTCCATCTCCACTGTTACAAAAGACATTTAGCTTGTTGTGCCAACAAAGATATGTTCCCCAAGAGACACAGCCATCTGCACTGCTCCTAAATGACATTATGTTCCGATAATGTTTGTTTAAAACATCACAAAACTGCATTCAAATGGAGTCCTGAATGGATAAGTGTGTGTAGTGTGCGTTTCGATTAATCTCCTGAACCCAATCATAGTGACTAATAGCCCTGTCCCATTTATTCCAAGAGTTCTCCCGAGTTTCTTCTGATTCGAACTCGGAGATTTACGGTAATGGCCACCCGTCGGTACTCTGGGCTCTCGTGGACATTTTTCAACATGTTGAAAAATCTTCACAAGTCTTCCCGAGCTTACCTGCCGTTAGCGAGTCTTCCCGAGTACCTGCCGTTAGCGCTAAGAGATGTCCCCGAGCTCTGACGTACCCGCTATGTTCATTCTCCGTGCTTACCACGAGTTTGATTTTTTTAAAACTGGGGAGAGCTCTTGGAATGAACTCGCACCATAGGACAGGGCTATAGAGGGGGGAATCCTCGAACTGATGTAACAATCTGTCACCATGGTGTGTTGCTGGTGAGGGTTTCAAAGGTTACGAGGAGAAGGCAGGAGAATGGGGTTGAGAGGGAAAGATAGATCAGCCACGATTGAACGGTGGAGTAGACTTGATGGGCCAAATGCACTGATTCTGCTCCAATGTGGGGTAGCACGATGGCGCAGCAGTAGAGTTGCTGCCTTGCCGCGCCGGTGACCCGGGTTTGATCCTGTCTTCTGCTGCTGTCTGTGCGGAGTTTGTACTTTCTTCCAGTGACCTGTGTGGGTTTTCTCCGGGTGCTCTGGTTTCCTCCCACACTCCAAAGATGTACAGATATGTAGGTTAATTGGCTTGGTATAAATGTAAATGGCCCCTAGTGTGTAGGATAGTGCTAGTGTACGGGGTGATCGCTGGTCGGTGCGGACTCGGAGGGTCAAAGTCCCTGTATCTATAAATTCTAAGAGTTATGGCATCCCAGATTAGGTTGTTTAACGTGTTGGAAGAAATTGCAGATGCTGGGTTAAACTGATGACAGACACAAAAAGCTGGAGTAAAGGGCCTGTCCCACTTGGGGCGCCATTTGTGCCTCATTTACACGTCATATGTTAAATAGGTCAACGTTGTCATCATGCTGTCTGGTACGCGTGACGTCATTAGAACACCCTGCGGCGCGCGGTGACGTAACCATGCGTCACCACGCGATACACGTGAGACGTCGGGACGCCAGCGTGCTACGCCAATGAGTCAGCGTGCGTACCCAATGCACCAGCGTGCGTACGTGATATGTCACGCAGGTGGCGCGCGAGGATTTCGTGCGGCACGAAATTCTGGAGCCCCACCGCGCGATACCGCTCGCAACTCCACACTCCCCCACGCCTCTCCATGTGCCTGTCCTGCGCAACCCGCACGCCACAACGCCACGACCACATTTTTGGAGGGCGCGTAAATGGCGCGCAAATGACGGCCAAGTGGGACAGGCCCTTGACTCAGCGGGTCAGGCAGCCTCTCTGGACAAAAGGAATAGGCGATGTTTTGGGTCGGGTGTCAGCTCTGAAGAAGGGTCTCGACCCGATACGTGGCCTATTCCTTCTCTCCAGCGATGCTGCCTCACCCGCAGAGTCACTCCAGCTTTCTTGTGTTGTTATAGGGTAATGAATGCCAGAGTAGAATTTACTGTTCCCCCTGCTTCACAACTGTGATATAAAATACAACTAAATGTACACCAAAGCAGCAATAATTTAGGTGCTTGGACAAGATATTGATCGATTGGATTGTTGTACACCTTACTCATGGAAAGTTAATGACGCACATTAATGTTGATTGGTTTAATTACTGCTAAATCCTGGAGTTATTTAATCCCTGCTGCTGGTGCAGAGAACTAACGAGACTTATGACCAGCAAAGCAATCGATTGAACTGAAGGTAGACAAAAAAAGCTGCAGAAACTCAGCGGGTGAGGCAGCATCTATGGAGCGAAGGAATAGGTGAAGTTTCTGGCCGAGACCCTTCTTCAGATAGTCTGAAGCGTGGGTTACTCCAGCACTCTGTGAAACGTCACCTATCCATGTTCTCCACAGATGCTGCCTGACCCACTGAGTTACTCCAGCACTCTGTGAAACGTCACCTATCCATGTTCTCCACAGATGCTGCCTGACCCGCTGAGTTACTCCAGCACTCTGTGAAACGTCACCTATCCATGTCCTCCAGAGATACTGCCTGACCCACTGAGTTACTCCAGCACTCTGTGAAACGTCACCTATCCATGTTCTCCACAGATGCTGCCTGACCCGCTGAGTTACTCCAGCACTCTGTGAAACGTCACCTATCCATGTTCTCCACAGATGCTGCCTGACCCGCTGAGTTACTCCAGCATTCTGTGAAACGTCACCTATCCATGTTCTCCACAGATGCTGCCTGACCCCGCTGAGTTACTCCAGCACTCTGTGAAACGTCACCTATCCATGTTCTCCACAGATGCTGCCTGACCCACTGAGTTACTCCAGCACTATATGAAGCGTCACCTGTTACTTGACCCGCTGAGTTACTCCAGCACTTTGTGAAACGTCACCTATCCATGTTCTCCACAGATGCTGCCTGACCCGCTGAGAGTACTCCAGCACTCTGTGAAACTTCACCTATCCGTGTTCTCCACAGATGCTGCCTGACCCGCTGAGTTACTCCAGCACTCTGTGAAACGTCACCTATCCATGTTCTCCACAGATGCTGCCTGACCCGCTGAGTTACTCCAGCACTCTGTGAAACGTCACCTATCCGTGTTCTCCACAGATGCTGCCTGACCCGCTGAGTTACTCCAGCACTGTGTGAAACGTCACCTATCCATGTTCTCCACAGATGCTGCCTGACCCACTGAGTTACTCCTGCACACTGTGACCATTCATGATGCACTTTGTGTTTGACTTTGGAGGAACCTCACTGGCAGTGAGACGGTGTGGGAAGATAGGAAAGACAATGCATAAATGTGAGATCAGCTCTATTTTTGTTTAGAGAATCTCTCCTGATATATAAGTATGATACCATGCTGGCCAAAGTCTGAGGATGGGTCCATTACATCAAATACTTGTAGTTAGTAATTCACAAAGGGGAGGAAGAATATATATAATGTAATCTGCAAAAGGGTTGAAAAATCATAAAAGCAGTTAAAGCTCCGACTATTTTCTTTGATTAATTCCGTCTCAAATAGCCAGGGAATTTGGTATGAATAAGTACACACATGAAAAGAATTAGGGATATGAATAATGTGTTTTATAGTTTTCAGATATAGCTTTGCTAAAAAAAGGCTATTGTTTTTTTTAAACCACTTCATCAAAGGATTTAAATTGAGTGGATATATGATTGAATCACCTCCTGCCGCAGGTGGTGGGAGAATTTTATCCTCAAATTATTTTTAATACATCCACACGTCGCACATTGGTCAAATCAACAGCGCAGAATGTGCGGGGGGCGTGGGGGGGGGGGGGGGGTGTAGTTATAAAATGGGGGAGCCGTCCTCGATTTCGGCTGTTCAAAACCTTCAGCCCCCCCCCCCCCCACTCATCGTGTCGGCCCCCCCACCCGCACACTCGCCACAGTCGGTCAGAACGCAGCCCCTTCAATGCAGTCTGAAGGAAAAACACGTTTCATTAAACCGATGATTAAAACCATTACAGCCTTGTCGTGAACACTGACGTCAAGGTTGAATGATCGCAGGGCCTGCCGGCGGCCCTCTCCCAGCGCTTTCTCTTGCTCACAGCCTCCTGAGTAATACGATTGGACAGGCCCTGCTATTTTAGATGTAAATCCACCCTATAACTCGAGGCTGCTCTGTAGGTGCCCCCCTGATTTTTGTAGCAAGTGGCCAGTACAAAGCCTCCAGCGGGTATCCTTTCGTCTAGAGAACGCTGCAATTTGCAACACACAGATGTTAATTGGAATGCCAAAGCACTACGTATCTCCATAAATAAACATTGATCTAATTATTTCAGCTTTCATGCGGTGCTGGAGTTAGGACATTTTAAAGACCTTAACCATTAGGGATCATCACCTATTATAACAACCATTTCCAAGATGGAGTCCAAAGCCCAGACGACTATCTGCGTACTAGCCACAGAAGCAGGTCTACAATCACATATTACAATCGCCCCACGCTCTTAAGGGCCTGTCCCACTTGGGCGACATCTTCAGCGACAGCCTGAAAAGAGGTTGTCGCGGCGTGGTCGGGGCGTGGTCAGGGCGTGACGCATGTAGTGATGCGCGGTGTCTCCCTGCCGCCCCTGTATTTTTGAAATGTTCAAAACCTTCAGGCGACATCTGGGTGTCTCATCGTGTCGTGCGCCCTGTCACACGCTGACGTACGCTGTCCTGCGGGTGACGCCTCGTGCCGCGGGTATATACAGCGTTGACTTATCCATTCAAAAATTATTGGTCCTTAGATGTATTGTAGATAAGTTAATTTCCAATGTGATCATTATGCTTCGGTGTAACCTTCTTGTGTCGTGAAGGCAGGTGACGCGCAGTGCCGTGGCTTGACGTGACGGTGGCGCGGAGTGTCGTACAACTTGGCGGATGTTAGGGTGTCAGCCGTTGATGTTCTGCTCTGTCAAAACCAAAGAAAGTGTTGTTGGTGTGGCAATCTTTAATTTCAGTCGGACATTCGCGTTTTGACAATGAAATCACTTTCCCAGAGTCAATGAGCAATTCTGAAAACTTAATTAGTTTTAGTTTGGAGATACAGGGCAGAAACAGGCCCTTCGGCCCAAATAAATCATGCCAGCCAGTGAACACCTCACAGACTAACACTATCCTACACACACTAGGAACAATTTACAGAAGCCAATTCACCGACAAACCTGTACGTCCGTGGAGTGTTGGAGGAAACCAGAGCACCCGGAGAAAGCCAACGCGAGGAGAACGTACAAACTCCGTACAGACAGCACCCGTAGTCGGGATGGAACACGGGTCTCTGGCGCTGTGAGGCAGCGACTATGGCTGCGCCACCGTGCCGCCATCTATTATCATATGAGAAGCCAATGATACGTTGTTCTTGCAATGGCAGGGCGGCACTACAATGGGGCAGTGTGTAGAGCCATTGTCTCACAGGCACGGATCCTGACTACGGGTGCTGTGTGTATGGAGTTTACACATTCTCCCTGTGACCTGTGTGGGTTTTCTCCTGGTGCTCCGGTTTCCTCTCACAACCCAAAGATGTGCGGGTTTGTCGACTAATTGGCCATCTATAAGTGTGTGCAGAGTGGATGCGAAAGTAGGATAATGTGGGACTAATGAATGGTGGTTGGCGTAGACTTGATGGGCCAAAGGGCCTTTTTCTATATTGTATCATCAATTGCCAGGATTCCAGGGTTTGAGCTATAGGGAGAGGTTGAGCAGGCTGGGTCTCTATTCCTTGGAGCGCAGGAGGATGAGGGGTGATCTTATAGAGGTGTACAAAATCATGAGAGGAATAGATCGGGTAGATTCACAGAGTCTCTTGCCCAGAGTAGGGGAATCGAGGACCAGAGGACATGGGTCGCTGGGAGGCAAAAGATTTAATAGGAATCTGAGGGGTAACTTTACCACAAAGGGTTTAAGAAGGAACTGTAGATGCTGGAAAAATCGAAGGTAGATAAAAATGTTGGAGAAACTCAGGATGTGAGGCAGCATCTATGGAGCAAAGGAATAGGTGACGTTTCAGGGCACGAAGCAACTGTAGATGCTGGGAAAATCAAAGGTAGATGCTGGGAAAATCAAAAATGTTGGAGAAACTCAGCAGGTGAGGCAGCATCTATGGAGTGAAGGAATAGGTGATGTTTCGGGTCAAGACCCGAAACGTCACCTATTCCTTCGCTCCATAGATGCTGCCTCATTCGCTGAGTTTCTCCAGCATTTTTATCACAAGGGGCGGTTGGTGTATGGAACGAGCTGCCGGAGTTGAGGCTGGGACTATCGCAATGTTTAAGAAACAATTAGACAGGTACATGGATCGGACAAGTTTGGAGGGATATGGGCCGGTGGGACTAGTGTAGATGGGGCATGTTGGCCGGTGTGGGCAAGTTGGGCCGAAGGGCCTGTATCAACGCTGTATCACTGTGCCTCTAATTAATGAAGTAACAGTGTCGGTTCAGACTGTCGGGGAAGAGAAAAATGAAGTGGCCAGAAATGCCACATTAATTTTATATTACTGCCTGTGCTACATTCAATATTTAAGTAAGTCTGCTGCTGAGTGTATAATCATATGTTTGCATATTCTATCTCAAAGTTAATTTAGCGATACTTATTATTCCAGCAATTTATATTCCAATCTTATGAAACTGCAAGACCAAACATCAAACCATTTCTAATTTAGTACCACATAATTATCCAAGTTTTCTGTCCAAATAAAGTCAAGTTTGTGTCAAAAATTATAGCAGGTCAAAGTAGTTTGACTTGGACTATCGTATCACTACAGTTGCAAATGCATTAATCACGCCAAGGGCCTGTCCCACTTAGGTGTTTTTTTTGCAGCGATTTGCTGGCATCTGTCATAGTCGCAGCAAGTGGCCGAAAATATTCAAAATGGTGAAAATTCAGCGGCGATCAGAAAAAGGGACGACACTTTGGGCAAAGAGGTCCTTCTGCAGTTGTACAGGGCCCTAGTGAGACCACACCTGGAGTATTGTGTGCAGTTTAGGTCCCATAATTTGAGGAAGGACATTCTTGCAATTGAGTGAGTGCAGCGTAGGTTTACAAAGTTAATTCCCGGGATGGCGGGACTGTCAGATGCTGAGAGAATGGAGCAGCTGGGCTTGTACACTCTGGAGTTTTGAAGGATGAGAGGATATCTCATTGAAACATATAAGATTGTTTAGGGTTTGGACACACTAGAGGCAGGAAACATGTTCCCGATGTTGGGGGAGTCCAGAACCAGGGGCCACAGTTTAAGAATAGAAACATAGAAACATAGAAATTAGGTGCAGGAGTAGGCCATTCGGCCCTTCGAGCCTGCACCGCCATTCAATATGATCATGGCTGATCATCCAACTCAGTATCCCGTACCTGCCTTCTCTCCATACCCCCTGATCCCCTTAGCCATAAGGGCCACATCTAACTCCCTCTTAAATATAGCCAATAAGGAGTAAGCCATTTAGAACGGAGACCAGGAAACACTTTTTCTCACAGAGAGTGGTGAGTCTGTGGAATTCTCTGCCTCAGAGGTCGGTGGAGGCCGGTTCTCTGGATATTTTCAAGAGAGAACTAGATAGGGCTCTTAAAAATAGCAGAGTCAGGGTATATGGGGAGAAGGCAGGAACGGGGTACTGATTGGGGATGATCAGCCATGATCACATTGAATGGCGGTGCTGGCTCGAAGGGCCGAATGGCCTACTCCTGCACCTATTGTCTATTGTGAGTAGTCGCCCAAAGACTCGTACCTTGTTCTGGTGGCCGCTGGATTTTCAACATGTTTGGCCACCTGCTGTGACCAGGACGGGTGCCGGCAGTCGCCGAAGAAATGGCGTAAGTGGGACAGGCCCTTTATTAGTTTTCACCATAGATTAGTTCAGTGCCTATCGACTTCAAAGGAGAATGGGGCATTGAGCCACAACCATCAAAACTCAGAACCCAGCTTGAGAACCACAGGATCATGTTACAGGAAAGATGTTGTCAGGTTGGAAAGGAGGGTGCAGAGAAGATTTACGAGGATGTTGCCAGAACTCGAAGGTGTGAGCTACTGGGACTCTATTCCATGGAGCGCAGGGGTGATCTTACAGAGGTGTACAAAATCATGAGAGGAATAGATCGGGTAGATGCACAGAATCTCTTGCTCAGAGTAGGGGAATCGAGGACTAGAGGACATAACATCCTGCTCACCAGACTCAAGGACCTCGGCATTGAAGGCTCTGTACTCAGCTGGCTCTGTTCCTACCTTTCCAACCGATCCCACTTCATCCCACTTCATCTCTCTCCACAACCACACCTCTGCTACAGCCACAGTCACTCGAGGCGTTCCCCAAGGCTCCGTACTCGGCCCCCTCCTCTTCATCATCTACATCCTCCCCCTTGGTCAGATACTCCGCCACTTCAACTTGGACTTCCACTGTTACGCCGATGACACCCAGATCTACCTCGGCACCAAATCCCCCCACAACCCCCGCCCTCCCATATCAACTCCTGTTTGACAGATATAAAAACCTGGATGCAACATAACTTCCTCAAACTCAACAGTGATAAGACAGAATTCCTCCTCATAGGCTCCAAAGCCACACTCAGCAAAATCAATAACCCCACTCTCACCATCGACGGCACCACTGTCTCCCCATCTCCCCAGGCCCGCAACCTTGGCGTGATCTTTGATTCCACCCTCTCCCTTGAGCCTCACATCCGCCATGTCATTAAAACCTCCTCCTTTCATCTCCGCAACATCGGCAAACTCAGACCCTCTCTCACACTGCCCGCTGCTGAAAGACTCATCCATGCCTTCATCTCCTCCCGACTGAACTATTGCAACTCACTTCTCCTTGGCATCAGCTCCACCTACATCAACCGACTCCAACTGGTCCAGAACGCAGCCGCTCGACTCATCACCCACACCAAATCCTGGCATCACATCACTCCAGTCCTCAAACAACTTCACTGGCTTCCCATCTCCCACCGGATCACCTACAAAATCCTGATCCTCACCTACAAAGCCCTCCACCCTCTGGCCCCCCCATATCTCACTGACCTCCTCTCCCCCTACCAACCCTCACGGTCCCTCAGATCCACATCAGCCAGTCTCGTCTCCATCCACAAGTCCAACCTCCGCAGTTTTGGGGACAGAGCCTTCTCCAGGGCAGCTCCCAGGCTCTGGAACTCCCTCCCCCAACTGATCCGCAATTCCGTGTCCCTCACCATCTTCCAGTCCCGCCTCAAGACCCATCTCTTCACCTCTGCCTATCCTTAGCCCCACGTCCACCTCCCTTTTCATCTGTGCATTAATTGCCTCATATTGTGTTTTGAATTGAATTCTGTCTTTACTTTGTGTACTAGTCATGTCTCTACTATTTATTTCATTCCCCTTACATGTTTTTCTTCTACCTGCTAAATTTTTGTAAGGTGTCCTTGAGACTCTTGAAAGGCGCCCATAAATAAAATTTATTATTATTATTATTATAGGTTCAAGGTGAAGAGGAAAAGAGTTAATAGGAACCTGAGGGGCAATATTTTCACACAAAGGGTGGTGGGTGTATGGAACGAGTTGCCGGAGGAGGTAGTTGATGTAGTTGAGGCAGGGACTATCATGGCAATTAAGAGATCCAAGATTCAAGATTCAACAGAGTTTATTGTCATGTGTACCAGATAGGACAATGAAATTCCTGCTTTGCTTCAGCACAACAGAATATTGTAGGCATAAATAAATACGGAACAGATCAGTGTGTCCATATACTATTGAATATATATATATATATATATATATATATATATATATATATATATATATGCACACATAAATAATCAGATAAAGTGCAATGGGCTATTAATGTTCAAAAATGCTGGAGAAACTCAGCGGGTGAGGCAGCATCTATGGAGCGAAGGAGTAGGTGATGTTTCGGGTCGAGTCCTTCGCTCCATTCCTTCGCTCCATAGATGCTGCTTCACCCGCTGAGTTTCTCCAGCATTTTTGTCTACCTTCGATTTTTCCAGGATCTGCAGTTCCTTCTTAAACATCACAATCCATAACATCGTTTGTCCATTCCCCTCCACAGATGGTGCCTGACCTACTGAGTTACTCCAGCACCTCGTGTTTCAGCAGAGGTTGCTGCTGGTTTTGCTGAATAATGGCATCAAACATTCCCATTATTAACAGGTGAGGCAGAGGTTCACCTGCACCTCCTCCAACCTCATCTATTGAATCCACTGCTCCAGGTGACAGTTGCTCTACATCGCTGAGACCAAGCGCAGGCTTGGCGATCGTTTCGTCCAACACCTCCACTCGGTTCGCAATAACCAACCTGATCTCCCGGTGGCTCAGCACTTCAACTCCCACTCCCATTCCGATTCTGACCTTTCTGTCCTGGGCCTCCTCCATGGCCAGAGTGAGTCCCACTGCAAATTGGAGGAGCAGCACCTCATAGTTCACTTGGGCAGTTTACACCCCAACGGTATGAACATTGACTTCTCCAATTTCAGGTAGTCCCTGCTTTCTCCCTCCTTCCCCTCCCCTTCCCAGCTCTCCCACAGCCCACTGTCTCCGCCTCTCCCTTTCTTCTTCCCGCCCCCACCCTCACATCCGTCTGAAGAAGGGTCTCGACCCGAAACGTCGCCTATTCTTTCGCTCCATAGATGCTGCTTCACCCGCTGAGTTTATCCAGTATTTTTGTCTACCTTCCATTATTAACAAAGTCAGGACAAATCATTTTGGACGGCAAGATTTCCTTGGAGGCTTGCATGGTGTCCAAAATCATAAAAGGAATAGATCGGGTAAACAAACAGAGTCTCTTGCCCAGAGTAGCAGAATAAAGATAGACAAAAAAAGCAGGTGTAACTCTGCGGGACAGGCAGCATCTCTGGAGCGAAGGAATGGGTGACGTTTCGGGTCGAGACCCTCCTTCAGACAGGGATCAAGAACCAGAGGTGAGGGAGAAACAATATGGAATAAATAGTTTAAGAAAGAACTGCAGATGCTGGAAAAATCAAGGGAAGACAAAAATACAGGAGAAACTCAGCGGGTGAGGCAGCATCTATGGAGCGAAGGAATAGGTGGTGTTTCGGGTCGAGACCCTTCTTCAGGCTGATGTTCTGGAATAGATAACATCACTACCTGAGGAACAATATTAATAGAGAGATTAAACGAGTACTTACCAGTACGAAGTTTGATCTGTATTTTATGAGGAGTTACGATGAGGGATTACGTGAAGAACCCACCCAGTGCGCAGGCGCGGCATACTTCCAAGCAGCGGTGTGGAATCACAGGTAGACACAATATATGAAGTAAAGATAGTAAAGATTAAAGAGACATCAGCTCGAGTTTGATCCATATACTGAGGGTGGGAGCGGAGGGCACGTAATCCCTCATCGTAACTCCTCATAAAATACAGATCAAACTTCGTACTGGTAAGTACTCGTTTAATCTCTCTATTTTACTTCGGAGTCACGTGAGTGACTACGTGAAGACTTCAAAGATCTGTGATTTCAAACCGTGTAACAGCTATATCACTCGCTGCCGAAGTTATCGAGGGAGGAAGTGGTATCTAAAGACCAACGAATCTGTTTGTTTTTTGAAAACAAAAATGTTTATTAAACAATAACAAAAATAGCTCCCTTGGGCTTAAAATTATAAGTTTGCAGTTTCTAAAATTTTCTCTGCAAACAAGTCTTTCTGCATCAGCGGTTTATGATAAAATATCCGGAACGTTGATTCCCTTGACCATCCTGCTGTGCTTAGGATGTGGTCGATGGGAACATCCATCCGTTCCGCAGCTGATGTAGATGCTGCCCTGATAGAATGGGATTTAAAAACATCAGTGTTAATCCCTGCAGCTTTCAGGACCTGTTTTAACCACCTGGATATAGTTTGGCTGGTTACCCGTCCAAAAGGCTTCTTGTGGCTGACCCATAAGGCTTTTTCACTCCCTCTAAGTGTATGGGTTGTGTCTACATAGTTGTATAAATGGGTCACTACACAGAGCCTAGGTTCTGGAGGGTAGGCCCGGAAGATTAATGGCGAGTTGGACATACCTGGCCTGGTTTGTTTAACTAACCCCGGCATAGTAAATGTGATGCAGTCTGGGGTAGTTACCATGTTGTCCAGTCGTAGTTGATGTAGTGACTGGACCCTTTGTGCAGAGACGAGCGCCATTAGCATGAGGGTCTTGAGCGTGGATTGCTCTAGACTGAGGGATCCCACCGGTGGCCATCCTCTGAGGTGTGATAGCACGACACTTATATCCCATACATGGGTATACCTGGGTGTAGGGGGTTTGATATTGTAAATCCCCTTGAGGAGTTTTATGACTAGCGGGTGGGACCCGATGCTATGGTGTCCTGTTGGCATAAGGTAAGCAGACAGGGCACTTCGTGCTGCATTGACGGCACTGTAGCTCATCTTCTGGTCATGGTGTAAATGGGCCAGGAACTCCAACACGTCCGTGATTGTGGCTTTCTTATACGACGTCCCTGCATCCAAGCAGTACTGCTCCCATTTCTTGATGTATGTCAGGTACTGCTTCTTGGTTGAGTCTCGCAGGGATGCCGACATGGTGGTGATTGTTCTTTCTGATAAACCCAGTTCCTGGTAAGGCCTGGTTAAAACCTACAAACCAGGAGTTTTAATTTTTTTTTTTTTTTTTTTTTTTTTTTTTTTTTTTTTTTTATGGCATGGATGACTTATGCCGGATACTGGGTGAGTCAATAGCTGTGGATGACTGTTAAAGACCATAGGTGACTCTACCACCATGTCGTGAAAGACTGGGAACCATGGTTGGGTAGGCCAGTCGGGTACGACCAAAATACCTGAAGCAGAGTCTGACTGTATTTTCTGGAGTACCCGGCTGATGAGGCAGAAGGGAGGGAAAGCATAGAAGAAGAAATTTCCCCAATCCAGCGTGAAGGCATCTACCGCTGCTGCCTCTGGGTCTGGTTCCCAAGCCACATACATGGGTAACTGGTGGTTCAATCTAGACGCGAACAAATCTATATCTGGCGTTCCATATTGCTTAGTAATTTTTGCAAATATTTTTGGATGTAACATCCATTCGATGTTATCATTGAATTTTCGTGACCTGGTGTCTGCCACTGTGTTTAGCTTACCTGGTAGATAGGCAGCTGATAGCCAAATATGTCTCTCGACACACCATTGCCAGATTATATTAGCCAATTTGTCGCATGATACTGATTTTATGCCACCCATGTGCTTGATGTAGGCCACCACCGTTGTGTTGTCAATCATTAACCTAACATGCACGTGCTGCATATTGGATGAATATGCTTTTAGCCCATAAAAGGCGGCCAGCATTTCCAAATAATTTATGCCTAGTGAGTGTAGTAGCGATGTCTCGAGATTAGTCCATCTGCCACCTGTGCTGGATATAGAGTTAGTAGCTCCCCAGCCTAAAGCACTGGCATCGGTCGTGATGACTATGTTAGGATTAGTGATGGCAATGGGACTGTAACTGTGCCAAATATTTTCTGACCACCACTGAAGTTCTGATATGGCCTCAGTGGGTAAATACATTGTTCGGTCATAATGCCCCCTATTTTGGTGTAGAGCATGTGTCCTTGCTCTTTGTAAATTTTGGTAATGCAAGGGTCCATATTGTGCAGCTGGAAATGCTGCTACAATACTCCCAATGACTCTGGCAACATGCCGGATCCTTGGTTGTGTATTTGCGATTAAATTGTTGCATGCTTGCGCTAATGCAACCTTTTTATCCCTTGGCAGAGTAACAGTCATGTGGGTAGAATCGATGGTGAAGCCTAGATAGTCCATATTAGTTGACGGCTTCAATTTCGATTTATCTGGATGTAGAACAAATCCCAACGTTTCAAGGAGTTGTTTAGTAGCTGAAACTGCTGCGACAGCTAGTTCCTTGGTTCTCCCCATTATGAGGATATCGTCCAGATAAGCCATGACTAGGTATTTTTGTTCTCTCAATATTTTCATGGCTACTTTAAGAATTTTGGTAAATAATCTGGGAGCTGTTGTTAACCCATTGGGCAGTGCTCTATATTGCCATAGTTGCCCCATCCAGATAAATTTCAGGTATCTAAAATGATCCTTGTGAATGGGTACTAAATAGTGAGCATCTTTAATGTCTATGCTTGCCATGAAGTATCCCTTGGAGATCAGTTGTCTGGCAGTGACAAATGTCTCCATTTTGAAATGTTGATACTCAACAGATTGATTTAGTGATGTTAGATCAATGATGATGCGACATCCACCATCTTTTTTGGTTTTAATAAATATATTTGATACAAATTCCAATGGCTCATGTCTGGTCCTTTCAATGACTCCTTTAGACATGAGCCTATCTAGTTCAGCCTGTCCTTTCTCCTTCTCTAGTTTAGTGGGAAGGAATACCCTTTGGGGTATATGCTGAACCGGCGGTATTATGCCTGTTTTAAATTCAATTTTGTATCCACTAATACTGTTGAGTATGTATTGGTTGTTAGTGATAGTACACCAAACATGTTTAAATAATCGTAAACGCCCTCCTGTTAGTAAAACACCCTTGGTTATTGTATGTTGACAGGAACCAGACCCACCTACCTCCATGTTCATTTTTGGGAGCGTCTTCGTTGGTGGGTTTGGCTCGCGGGCGTTTTTGTTGGTGCTGTCACGGGGCGGCGTATCTTCCCACGGCTCCGCTCTGGGCCCCTCTCTAAAAAAGAGCTATGGGGGTAGTGAGGAGCGGTAGCCAGGCTTTCACCAGTCCGGTATCTGCTGGTGGATGCCGAGGGGTGCTGCCAACTGGGTGTCTTCGCCCTGCTCGGCGCTGGTCCTGCCCTCATGAGGCCTACTGGTTTGGCCGCCTCTTCAAGTTCTTTGAGCCTTTTTCCCAGGTCAGCCCCAAATAGCAGCGCCTCCTTCTCTGGCGCAGGAGCTTTGCAAAGCCCTGCATATTTGGGGTTGAGGGCAGGCCTGATGTTTTCCCGCCTTAAGTTGTTCATCTCAAAGTGGGTGTTACACATCAGAGCTAGGACATCCTGTTGAGGTGTAGTGAGGTCCGTGTGCTCTGCGGACCGAGCAAAGGCGGTGATGGCAGCGGTATGGAGCTTCAGGATGCGCTGCATTTTCAGCTCTTGGCTCCTAATATGTTGGCCTAGCTGGCTCCATATCTGGCCATTGACGGTCTTAACCCGCAGCGCCTCACAGTTCTCGGGTGCCGTGTATGTCTCGAGAGCCTCCTGGATTACTTTTTCCTGGAGAGGCTTGTTGGATAGCCGGGTTTATGCTGGCCGCCATTTTGGGGGTCAGCATTCTCCCGGCCTTCGGGGGCGCCGCATACCTGTTGACCACACCCAGCAGCTCTTCTTCCTCCTGCTCCCCTGGCATACTTGTGCAGTCGTCCGCCTGCCCCTGCGATAAGCCAGCCCAGTCCTGGCCTCCCTTGCTGACCTCAAATAAGGAGGGAGCAGAGGGGTAAGGTGACGGTTTGGAGGAGGCCTCAGCCCGTCCTCCCTGGAGATGCCTTGCCTGCATCTCCTGCTCGAACATTTGTTCGAGGAGCTGCCTCATGCAGCTTAAGCGGCTGTCTCCCCGTTTAGCCGGTGGAGAATGTTCCCGTTCCTCCGACGAGTCGGAGACCACCGGCCGGTCCGTTTTACGGGTGGATTTCCTCCCTGTGCGAGGTGTTGAAGTCGGCAGCACAGGGAGCGGCTCGGGGTCTTGTGTACGGAAGCGCTGAAAATGCTCCTCTGCCGCCGGTGGCTGCCGCCCAGATGTTGACCCTTCCTCGGGGGGAGTTGGGCAGGCAGTCCGTTTGCTTTGTCGCTTGCGGGTAGCCATGCTAGCGACTCTGTAATACAAAAGACTCACTTACCTGAGGTCTTGTCTTTTAACCTGCAGCTGGAGAGCCTGGCTCCAGCTGCCGCCGCTGTTGCACTGCTGACGTAATGCCGCGCCTGCGCACTGGGTGGGTTCTTCACGTAGTCACTCACGTGACTCCGAAGTAAAATCCCTCTAGAATCTAACAAAACCTCTCTGCCTTGCTGATGGAACTGCGACTCAACCTATTACGCAAGGAAGTCTCATTTTTAATCAACTTATCTACATATATAAATTGAGTTTAATTAATATACCTACTCAATATACTGCTGTTAATAAGTTATCTAAGTCCCTTTCAGAAAAGCAAATGTAACTTCAGATTTCACATGATTTTTGAGATGTATCAGTATTTTTTAGTTAATCCATAATTAGAAATTTGCATACAAATCTTGAGTTAATATGTGTCCTATTTAGTTCAATAAATGTTTGACTCACAGATGCATTACGATGAAGATTATCATATATTTGACTTGCTGAGTTCTCTTCAAATTTGCTCGTAATTTTAGTTTAATTTAGTTAATTATTGTCACGATCAGCCATGATCACATTGAATGGCGATGCTGGCTCGAAGGGCCGAGTGGCCTACTCCTGCACCTATTGTCTATTGTCTATTGTCACGTACCGAGATACAGCAAAAGGCATTGTTTGCGTGCATTCCAATCAAAGATAAGACCAGACTTAACTACAATCAGGCTGTCCACAGATGTGGAATGAAGGGTACAACTTTGAACGCAAAGATAACGCAGAGTTGCTGCCTCGCTGCGCCAGAGACCCGACTACGGGTCTGTCTGTACAGAGTTTTATCGTTCTCCCTGTGACATGGGTTTTCTCCGAGATCTCCTGTTCCCCCCACCACGCTCCAAAGATGAACAGGTTTGTTGGCTAATCAGTATGGTATAATTGTCAATTGTCCCTAGTGTGTGTAGGATAGTGTTAGTGTGCGGGGATCGCTGGTCGGCACGGACTCGTTGGGCCGAAGGACCTGTTTCCGTGCTGTATCTCTAAACTAATCTAAACTAAACTATAATAACTGAAGAAGGGTCTCGACCCGAAACGTCACTATTCCTTCTCTCCATAGATGCTGCCTCACCCGCTGAGTTTCTCCAGCATTTTTGTCCACCTTCGATTTTCCAGCATCTGCAGTTCCTTCTTAAACAATATAGTATAATATTGATTTTGACATTGTTTAAAAATAGATTGTCATATTTTATTTCACCAGCCTTTACTTTATTGCATCAAGTTCATAGGACTGTGGTAAATTCAGAGCTGTGTCATGATCTTAGAGTCAGAATGATACAGCGTGGAAACTAGCCCTTCGGCCCAACTTGCCCACACCGACCAACATGTCCCATCTTCACTCGTGGCTGCTTGCTTTTGGCCCATATCCCTCTAAACCTGCCCTATCCATGTACCTGTCCAAATGTTTCTTAAACGTTCCCATGGTATCTGCCTCGACTACCTCCTCCGGCAGCTCGTTCCACCTTTTGTGTGAAAAAGTTGCCCTTCAGATTCCTATTAAATCTTTCCCAACGCATTAAACCCACTGCATTTCCTCTGGTTTATGGATGCAAGCACTCAGGGTGATCCCAAGCAATGTAGGGGTCAGGCAAGAGTCTGACATATATAACCATATAACCATATAACAATTACAGCACGGAAACAGGCCATCTCGACCCTTCTAGTCCGTGCCGAACACATATTCTCCCCTAGTCCCATATACCTGCGCTCAGACCATAACCCTCCAGTCCTTTCCCGTCCATATAACTATCCAATTTATTTTTAAATGATAAAAACGAACCTGCCTCCACCACCTTCACTGGAAGCTCATTCCACACAGCCACCACTCTCTGAGGAAAGAACTTCCCCCTCATGTTAACCCTAAACTTCTGTCCCTTAATTCTCAAGTCGTGTCCCCTTGTTTAAGTGATATGATGGGAGAAGTTAGTTATCATCTAATGGCGTAACTCAGCCGATTTAGCTAGGTTCATTGATGTTCACCGAGGGGCAGTGAAAAGCTTTCAAATCAAATCAGCTAACAGTGTGCTTTGATTGCTCTCATGCCAAGCACAACAAATAGACAATGGACCACAGGTGCAGGAGTAGGCCATTCGGCCCTTCGAGCCAGCACCGCCATTCAATGTGATCATGGCTGATCATCCCCAATCAGTTCCCCGTTCCTGCCTTCTCCCCATATCCCCTGACTCTGCTACCTTTACGAACTCTATCTAGCTCTCTCTTGAAAGAATCCAGAGAAACGGCCTCCACCGTCCTCTGAGGCAGAGAATTCCACAGACTCACCACCCTCTGTGTGAAAAAGTGTTTCCTCGTCTCCGTTCTAAATGGTTTACCCCTTATTCTTAAACTGTGGCCTCGGGTTCTGGACTCCCCCAACATCGGGAACATGTTTCCTTCCTCTAGTGGGTCCAAACCCTTAATAATCTTATATGTCTCTGTACGGAGAACCAGACCTTTTCCCTGTCGGGTCTCCGTTGTCGTTGGGGCCTAGCAACGTGGTGCGGCCTCCAACCAGAACGACCTGGGGCTCCAGTCGCGGAGCCTGCGGACTACTCACCATCGTGGAGCTGGCCGAGTTCGGAGCGTGGAGAGCTGTGGTGGCGCGCTGCTGCGACCTGACCCCGGAGATTCGGAGGCTCCAACCGCAGGTCTGGTGGACGGTGACATTGGGAGCCCACTAAACTATACTTGAAAGATTGAAAAGACTAGGCTTGTATTCACTGGAGTTTAGAAGGATGAGGCGGATCTTATAGAAACATACAAAATTATAAAAGCACTTGACAAGCTAGATGCAGGAAAAATGTTCCCAATGTTGGGCGAATCCAGAACCAGGGGCCACAGTCTTAGAATAAAGGGGAGGTCATTTAAGGCTGAGGTGAGAAAAAAAACGTTTTCACCCAGAGAGTTGTGAATTTGTGGAATTCCCTGCCACAGAGAACAGTGGAGGCCAAGTCACTGGATGTTTTTAAGAGAGAGTTAGATAGAGCTCTAGGGGCTAGTGGAGTCAAGGAATATGGGGAGAAGGCAGGCACGGGTTATTGATAGGGGACGATCAGCCATGATCACAATGAATGGCGGTGCTGGCTCGAAGGGCCGAATGGCCTCCTCCTGCACATATTTTCTATGTCTCTACGTTTCTCTACTACACTAAATCTAGAATAAATATAAGTCTACAATCAGCAATGGCGATCATCAAACCTCCTTCTGGTTCACTCAGGCCCAGAAGGAATCCACTACCCTAATTAGTTTGGTGTGTATATATATTTGACTTCAGGCCCATTAATGTTGTTGTTTCTTAATTGTTTCCTTGGAACAGGCTTGCTAACTGCTCAATTCAAGAGCAATTATGCCAGGACAGTAAATGTCACCAGACTACATAGCCTATGAAACATTGATTCATAAAATACAAGGCACAGTCCTAAAGTCACAGAGACATTCAGCGTGGAAACGGGCCCTTCGCTCCAACTTGCCCACGCCGCCCAACATGTCCCATCTGCACTAGTCCCACCTGCCCACGTTTAGCCCATATCCCCTGTCCTATCCATGCACCTGTTTAAGAAAGAACTGCAGGTGCTGGAAAAACTAAGGTAGACAAAAAAATGCTGGAGAAACTCAGCAGGTGAGGCAACATCTATGGAGTGAAGGAGCTGGGTCGAGACAACGCCAATTCCTTCAATCGATAGATGCAATCCATACACAGCTTATTTATTACACAGCTTATTTATTTATTTATTTTATTTGTCTTTTTCATTGGTTGGAGCTGCATACTAAATCTTGTTGCACTGACGTGCAATGACAATAAAATATATTATTATTATTTTTATTATTATTATTATTAATATTATTATGCTGCCTCACCCGCTGAGTTTCGCCAGCATTTTTTGTCAACCTATCCATGTACCTGTCTAAATGTCTCTTAAACGTTGGGACAGACCTGCCTCAACTACCTCCTCCGGCAGCTCGTTCCTAAATGATAAAATAGGAGCAGAATTAGGCCATTCGGCCCATCAAGTTTGTCATTCAATCATGGCTGATCTATCTCTCTCTCCTCACCACATTCTCCTGCCTTCTCCCCATAACCCCTGACACCCGCACTAATCAAGAACCTATCTATCTCTGCCTTAAAAATACTCAATGACTTGGCCTCCACAGCTGTCTGTGGCAAAGAATTCCACAGATTCACCACCCTCTGGCTAAAGAAATTCCTCCTCATCTCCTTCCTAATGGAACGCCTTTTATTCTGAGGCTGTGGCCTCTGGTCCTAGACTCTCCCACTCCATTCACCCACCATCCTTTGTGTGAAAAAGGTACCCCATAAAATTTCACGATGCACATTCTTGCCTAGAGTACGGGAATCGTGAACCAGAGGACATAGGTTCAAGGTGAAGGGGGAAAGATTTAATAGGAGCCTCAGGGGAAACCTTTTCACACAAATGGTGATGGGTGTATGGAATGAGCTGCTCGACGAGATAGTTGAGGCTGGGACTATCCCAACGTTTAAGAAACAGTTAGACAGGTACATGGATAGGACAGCTTTGCAGGGATATGAGCCAAATAGACAATAGATAATAGGTGCAGGAGTAGGCCATTCGGCCCTTCGAGCCAGCACCAGCATTCAATGTGATCATGACTGATCATAGCAACATAGAAACATAAAAAATAGGTGCAGGAGGAGGCCATTCGGCCCTTCGAGCCTGCACCGCCATTCAATATGATCATGGCTGATCATTCAACTCAGTATCCTGTTCCTGCCTTCTCTCCATACACCCTGCTCCCTTTAGCCATAAGGGCCACATCTAACTCCCTCTTAAATATAGCCAATGAACTGGCCTCAACTACCTTCTGCGGCAGAGAATTCCAGAGATTCACCACTCTCTGTGTGAAAAAAGTTTTCCTCATCTCGATCCTAAAAGATTTCCTCCTTATCCTTAAACTATGACCCCTTGTTCTGGACTTCCCTAACATCGGGAACAATCTTCCTGCATCTAGCCTGTCCAACCCCTTAAGAATTTTGTAAGTTTCTATAAGATCCCCTATCATCCCCAATCAGTTCCTGCCATCTCCCCTTATCCCCTGACTCTGCTATGCGGGCAGGTGGGACAAGTGCAGCTTTGACTTGCTGGCCAGTGTGGGCAAGTTGGGCTGAAGGGCCTGTGTCCACACTATTTCACTCTATAACTCTACACCCCTTGCCAAAGAAGCAGACTAACATCAAACTGTGACTGGTTTCAAACCATTTTGAGATATTGGCTCCTGTTCTGAAATCGTTGCATTCTATTTTGACCTTGCTGAGTGCCTTGTGAACTGCCAATATCACAAATCTCTCTGTAAAGTTTCCACCCGTCCAATGCCCAGTTAGCTTTGACCTCTGGATAATAATTTACATTCGACAAGGGGCCGGCCATCTTTTATTGCCGTCATCATCCAAATAGATTTGCTTTCATCTCACGTCTCGTTCCTTTCTTTTGCTTTTCTAAATAATTTAGTCAATGTTTGTGTCTGCGCCAAGTACAGATTGAAACTCCCCAGAATGGGTTACGAGTCAAGAGAGAGTCATTGTCACAAGTGTGTGTAGGAGAGACTTAGTGTGCGGGGGTCGCTGGTCAGCATGGACTCGATGGGCCGAAGGGCCTGTGTCCTCGCTGTATCTCTAAACTCTTATAGAATCATATAAAATTCTTAAAAGTTTGGACAGGCTACATGCAGGAAAAATGTTCCCAATGTTGAGGGAGTCCAGAATCAAGGGGCCACAGTTTAAACGGCCTGTCCCACTCTCACGACCTAATTTGCGACCTTTTTTACTCGTGGACATTTTTCATCAGGCTAGAAAAAACGCCCCGACCTACTTGATGCCACGAGTACCTACAACTAGCATCACGACCTACCTACGACCTCCTACGACCTCCTATGACCTCGTGACGACCATGCTGTGAGTATGAGTCAAGGGCAAACTCGGCAGAGGTCGTGAATTAGGCCATGAAAGTGGGACAGGCCCTTAAGGATAAGGGGTCGGCCATTTAGGACTGTGATGAGGAAACACCTTTTCACCCAGAGAGTTATGAATCTGTGGAATTCTCTGCCACAGAAGGCTGTGGAGGCCAATTCACTAGATGTTTTCGAGAGAGAGTTAGATTTAGCTCTAGGGGCTAATGGAATCAAGGGATATGGGGAAAAAACAGGAACAGGATACTAATTTTAGATGGCGGTGCTGGCTCGAAGTGCCGAATGGCCTACTCCTGCACCTATTTTTCTATGTTTCTATGTCAACCCGAAACGTTGCCTATTTCCTTCGCTCCATAGATGCTGCCTCACCCACTGAGTTTCTCCATCATTTTTGTCTAATATCATAAACGGTGTTTTATTTGTATATATAGAAATATACACAAACACACACACACACACACACACACACACACACACACACACACACACACACACACACACACACACACACACACACACACACACACACACACACACACACACACACACACACAAATAAAACAAACAAACAAAAATAGTGCAAAAAGACAAAACCAATGTCCCCAAGTCTATGTTGTTCAGAGCTTATTCGAGGTTGTTGTGTTTAATTGCCTGATGGCTGTTGGGATGAAGCTGTTCCTGAACCTGGATGTTACAGTTTTCAGGCTCCTGTACCTTCTTCCTGATGGTAGCAGTGAGATGAGAGTGTGGCCAGGATGGTGTGGGTCTCTGATGATGCTGGCTGCCTTTTTGAGGCAGCGACGCCTGTAGATCCCTTCGATGGTGGGGAGGTGAGTACCTGCGATGGACCGGGCCAGTGTCCACCACCTTTTGTAGTTTGGGCCAAAGATTGCTTCTAAAAAAAGGTCCTACCTTCAGGAAAGCGTGTGAACAACAAAGTTTTTACTTCAGAAGCACAACAGAATATATAAACATAGTACTTCTACAGATGCGCCGTAGCAAGCATTTTATCCTGATGCATCTGAACAGCTCCATCCGCAAGAAATCGCAGTGAATTGTGGACGCAGCCCAGACCATCACACAAACCAACCTCCCTTCCATTGACTCCATCTACACCTCACACTGCCTCGGCAAGGCCAGCAGCATCATCAAGGACCAGTCGCACCCTGGCCACTCCCTCTTCTCCCCTCTCCCATCAGGCAAGAGGTACAGAAGTGTGAAAACAAACGCACACCTCCAGATTCAGGGACAGTTTCTTCCCAGCTGTTATCAGGCAACTGAATCATCCTACCACAACCAGAGAGCAGTGCTGAACTACTATCTACCTCAATGGTGACCCTTGGACTATCTTTGATCGGACTTTGCTGGCTTTACCTTGCACTAAACGTTATTCCCACATCATGTATCTGTACACTGTGGACGGCTCGATTGTAATCATGTATTGTCTTTCCGCTGACTGGTTAGCACGCAACAAAAGCTTTTCACTGTACCTCGGTACATGTGACAATAAACTAAACGGAATCTGAGCTGAAGAAACCAAACTGTTGCAAAATGTCACGATTACCTCTGGCATCAAGACGGCGTGATGGTGGGGCGGCACAGTGACGCAGGGGTAGAGTTGCTACCTTAGAGTGCTTGCACCACCCAGGTTCGATCCCGACCACGGGTGCTGTCTGTACAGAGTTTGAACGTTCTCCCCGTGACCTGCCTGGGTTTTTTCTGACATCTTCGTTTTCCTCCCACACTCAAAAGACGTACAGGTTTGTAGGGTCATTGGCTTGGTGTAAGTGAAAAATTACATCTGCACCTACATCAAAAGTCTGCTTACCCACCACACTACCTCCAGGTCCATCAGCTCGGCCAGCATTGGGTTACTAACCATGCATAACCTCAGGGGCAACCGCGCTTTTGCGGTTGCAGCACCTAGACTATGGAACAGCATCCCTCTTCTCATCAGAACTGCCCCCTCCATCAACTCTTTTAAGTCATAGGCAATAGACAATAGGTGCAGGAGTAGACCATTTGGCCCTTCGAGCCAGCACCGCCATTCAACGTGATCATGGCTGATCATCCACAATCAGTACCCCGTTCCTGCCTACTCCCCATATCCCCTGACTCCACTATTTTTAATAGCCCTATCTAGCTCTCTCGTGAAAGCATCCAGAGAACCGGCCTCCACCGCCCTCTGAGGCAGAGAATTCCACAGACTCACAACTCTCTGTGAGATAAAGTGTTTCCTTGTCTCCGTTCTAAATGGCTTACTCCTTATTCTTACACTATGGCCCCTGGTTCTGGACTCCCCCAACATCGGGAACATGTTTCCTGCCTCTAGCGTGTCCAAGCTCTTAACAATCTTATATGTTTCAATTGGATCTCCTCTCATCCTTCTAAACTCCAGAGTATACAAGCCCAGCTGCTCCATTCTCTCAGCTTATGACAGTCCCGCCATCCCGGGAATTAACCTTGTAAACCTACGCTGCACTCCCTCAATAGCAAGAATGTACTTCCTCAAATTAGGGGACCAAAACTGCACACAATACTCCAGGTGTGGTCTCACTAGGGCTCTGTACAACTGCAGAAGGATCTCTTTGCTCCTATATTCGATTTCTCTTGTTATAAAGGTCAACATCGCTAGAATTTAGAAGATTGAGGGGGGATCTTATAGAAACTTACAAAATTCTTAAGGGGTTGGACAGGCTAGATGCAGGAAGATTGTTCCACGATGTTGGGGAAGTCCAGAACAAGGGGTCACAGTTTAAGGATAAGGGGGAAATCTTTTAGGACCGAGATGAGAAAAACATTTTTTACACAGAGAGTGGTGAATCTGTGGAATTCTCTGCCACAGAAGGTAGTTGAGGCCAGTTCATTGGCTATATTTAAGAGGGAGTTAGATGTGGCCCTTGTGGCTAAAGGAATCAGGGGCTATGGAGAGAAAGCAGGTACAGGATACTGAGTTGGATGATCAGTCATGATCATATTGAATGGCGGTGCAGGCTCGAGGGGCCGAATGGCCTACTCCTGCACCTATTTTCTATGTTTCTATGTCTTTAACAAGCCATTCGCTTTCTTCACTGCCTGCTGTACCTGCATGCTTACTTTCATAGTGATGTACAAGGACCCCCAGATCCCGTTGTACTTCCCCTTTTTCCCAACTTGACGCCATTTAGATAGACTTAAAACATATTTCTACTCACAAGCGCATCTTGAGGTCCTCTGAGGGAGCGCTGTATGTATGTATTTATGTATGTATTGTTAGACCTATGTACCACTGTATGTGGTACGTTAGCACCTGCACTGATGTAAACAAGAGTTGCTTTAAATGTGCCATAGAAATAAAATTGGCTTGACTTGACTTGACTAGTGTGTGTAGGATAGTGTTAGTGTGCGGGGATCGCTGGTCGGCGCGGACTCGGTGGTCCGAAGGGCCTGTTTCCACGCTGTATCTCAAAACTAGACGAAAGTTAATCACGTTTTGCTTCTCTTGTCGAAGGCTGCGGTATACAATTGACAAAGGAAGCCACAATCACTTTAAATTGCAAGGACTTTGTACACTGCGTGAAAGAAGAAAATAAATGAGATCAAGCAAGGAACAAAATGAGATCACGCTGACTGATTTTGAATTTGCTCCAAAAAGCTAACACAATCTTCGCCGATTAAAAGCTGATTGTTGAGAGAGACTGTGTGAGTAATTGGCTCATTATTGGCCATTATTTGTCCATGCCCCCCCGATGAGGCAGGTCGCTGTGCATGGGCCACACATGCAGATAATGAAAAGCCAACAAGTCTTCCTTCACTTTGACTTCATCCACAGCTGCACGACATCTAACACACATTGCATAGGGAGGAACTGCAAACAGGACACAAAAATGCTAGAGTAACTCAGCGGGACAGGCAGCATCTCTGGAGAGAAGGAATGGGCGACGTTTCAATAGACAATAGACAATAGGTGCAGGAGTAGGCCATTCGGCCCCTCGAGCCAGCACCACCATTGAATATGATCACGGCTGATCATCCCCAATCAGTACCCCGTTCCTGCCTTCATCCCATATCCACTGACTCCACAATCTTCAAGAGCCCTATCTAGCTCTCTCTTGAAAGCATCCAGAGAACCAGCCTCCACCGCCCTCTGAGGCAGAGGATTCCACAGACTCACCACTCTGTGAGAAAAAGTGTTTCCTCGTCTCCGTTCTAAATGGCTTACCCCTTATTCTTAAACTGTGTGTGGCCCCTGGTTCTTGACTCCCCCAATGTTGGGAACATGTTTCCTGCCTCTAGCGTGTCCAAACCCTTAACAATCTTATATGTTTCAATGTTTCGGGTAGAGACCCTTCTTCAGAGTAGTCAGGGAAAAGGGAAAGAGAGAGATATATAGACGATGATGCAGAGAGAATCTTCAGTTTAAACCAGCATCCTCAGTTCCTTCCTACCCGATACTGGTTTACACCGAAGATAGACACAGAGTGCTGGAGTAACTCAGCGGGTCAGGCAGCATCTGTGGAGAACATGGATAGGTGACGTTTCACAGAGTGCTGGAGTAACTCAGCGAGTCAGGCAGAATCTCTGGAGAAAAAGAATAGGTGAAATTTTGGGTTGAGACATCTGAAGAAAAGTCTTGACCTCAAACGACACCTTGTGTTAGTTTAGATTAGTGTATTATTGTCACGTGTACTGAGGTGCAGTGAAAAACATTTGTTGTGTGTTAACCAGTCACCGGAAAGACAATACATGATTATAAATAGGAACAAATGAAATAGGCAACGCTTCGGGTCGAAACCCTTCTTCAGACGTCACCTATCCATGTTCTCCACAGATGCTGCCTGACCCGCTGAGTTACTCCAGCACTCTGTGAAACGTCACCTATCCATGTTCTCCACAGATGCTGCCTGCCCCGCTGAGTTACTCCAGCACTCTGTGAAACGTCACCTATCCATGTTCTCCACAGATGCTGCCTGACCCGCTGAGTTACTCCAGCACTCTGTGTTTATTTTCTGTGTAAATCAGCATCAGCAGTTCCTTCCTACACATTCACTGTGAAGTCATTAATATTGATCATGACAGCAGAAGTCCCACGACATTTTCTGTTCAAAACACAATCGCTACTTGGCACCGGGACCACATTGATATTGACAATGGATTGCATCTATTGACCCTGATGCAATGATTCTCCATTAAACAATGGAACATAGAGCCTTCAGCATTTTTATCTTCCGCTAACAAAGATTGTAACAGCTATTAAAACGATTTTTACCATTGAAAATCCGTCTGGAAAAATAACATGATTACTGCATGAGAAGAAGGAATATTGTTTGAGATAGATGACTAGCCATTTACTGCCTCGATTTGGTTTAGTTTGGTTTGGTTTGGTTTGGTTTCATGCAGCTTATTGTACAGTTCAGTTTAGTTCATTGTCGCGTGTACCGAGGTACAGTGAAAAGCTTCTGTTGCGTGCTAACCAGTCAGCAGAAAGACAACACATGATTACAATCGAGCCGTCCACAGTGTACAGATACATGATAAGCGAATAATGTTCTGTGCAGTGAAGAAAGTGAATGGCATGTTGGCTTTGATAACAAGAGGAGTTGAGTATAGGAGCAAAGAGGTCCTTCAGCAGTTGTACAGGGCCCCAGTGAGACCATACCTGGAGTATTGTGTGCAGTTTTGGTCTCCAAATTTTAGGAAGGACTAGTTTAATTTAATCTTGCTATTGAGGGAGTGCAGCGTAGGTTTACAAGGTTATTCCTGGGATGGCAGGACTGTCATGTGCTGAGAGAATGGAGCGGCTGTGGTCGCATACCCTGGAATTTAGAAGGATAAGAGGGGAATCTTATTGAAACATATAAGATTATTTAGAGTTTGTTCACATTAGAGGCAGGAAACATGTTCCCGATGTTGGGGGAGTCCAGAACCAGGGGCCACACACAGTTTAAGAACAAGTGGTAGACCATTTAGAACGGAGACGAGGAAATACTTTTCACCCAGAGAGTTGAGAGTCTGTGAAATTCTCTGCCTCAGAGGGCGGTGGAGGCCAATTCACCGGATGTTTTCAAGAGAGAGCTAGATAGCGCTTTTAAAGATAGTGGAGTCAGGGGTTATGGGGAGAAGGCAGGAACGGGGTACTGATTGGGGATGATCAGCCATGATCACATTGAATGGCGGTGCTGGCTCGAAGGTCCGAATTGCCTACTCCTGCACCTATTGTCTATTGTCTATTATCACAGGGACACTTAAGTCAACACCTTTGCAGTGGCTCCCTGTCCACTCTCATATTGCCCCTCCCAGCCTACGCAGAAGGGAGAGGATGTTGAAAGTTTGGTGCCCCATCGAGGCTAACCCTGACCTTCCCATCCACGCTGACTTGAACAATCTGCCCAACATGGGCCTGAAGTCTCGCAAACCCTTTTGGTCTTACGTCAAATCCCTGGAAGACTTTGACTCCGTGGCACAGAGCCTGGAAAGATGCCAACACCAACAGCGGTGAAGACATCACAGACTCCACAGTGAAACAACTGGGATTTGACCTCCATCGCAAACAATGGCTAACCCTGAACAGAATCCACACCCTCCATGCAAGAACTGCCCAACACCTACATCAGTGGCAGATGCCCCAGCTTGCAACTGTGGACATCCAGACCAGACCATCCCACACATGGTGAATGACTGCCCACTGAGGCTTTTCCCTGGGGGTATCAAAGCCCATCCACCCAGTAACTGATGCTGTCCTGGCCTGGATGTTTCCTCTTGATCTACAACGTAAGGCTGTGCACGCCATTCGCAAGAAGAAGAAGAAGAAGAATATGCAGAAGGCTATTGTTGGTCAGAATACACTTCTCCTTTGCAAAGCGTGCAGAGCAGAACGCTGCCTGGATCGCAGCTTATGAGCTACAGGGAGGGGTTGGACAGACTTGGATTGTTTTCTCTAGAAAACCGTGGTTGAGGGGAGACCTGATATAGGGGTGTGTAGAATTATGAGAGGCGTAGATATGGAAGACAGTCAGAACCTTTTTCCCAGGATAGAAATATCAAATACTAGAGGCCATCGTTTTTAAGGTGAGAGGGGCAAATGTGTGGAGTAAGCTTTTATACTGACACAGGCAATGATGGTCCAATTCTACATGGCCATCGTAGAGTCTGTCCTCACCTTCTCCATCATGGTCTGGTTTGGCTCAGCCACCAAGCACGACATCCGGAGGCTGATCATCCCCAATCAGTACCCTGTTCCTGCCTTCTCCCCATATCCCCTGACTCCACCATCTTTAAGAGCCCTATCTAACTCTCTCTTGAAAGCATCCAGAGAACCTGCCTTCACCGCCCTCTGAGGCAGCGAATTCCACAGACTCACAACTCTGTGTGAAAAAGTGTTTCCTCGTCTCCGTTCTAAATGGCTTACCCCTTATTCTTAAACTGTGGCCCCTGATCATGGACTCCCCCAACATCGGGAACGTGTTTCCTGCCCCTAGCAAGTCCATGTGCCTGTCTAAATGTTTCTTAAACGTTGGGATGATCCCTGCCTCAACTACCTCCTCTGGCAGCTCATTCCATACACCCACCACCCTCTGTGTGCAAAAGGTTGTACCATTGCCAGTGAAAGTGGTGCCTGGGACTATTATATATATTCATTAACGCAGCCATGAAAATCCTTGCTGCAGTGGCCATATCTTAGAAGAATTATTGGTCCCACAACTGTTTGAAGCGGGCAATTTATGGAGTAGCCGGTCATCTTGGCATGACTTACCCATTAAATTTTGATTCATAACTTTATTATGTTCACCCTCGTCAGGGAATCTGTAGCCCATTTATCGCCAGTGAAAGAGTTGAAGCAGGAGTTCAGTGGGAGGTTCGCAAAGATGTCCCAGTAGTCGGACATCATCACCAGCCTTCATTCCTTCTCCCTCCTGGTATATGAGCTGATTGGAAGATGGTTTATGGAATGTGGAACAGTGCAGAGCAGTAACAGTCCCTTTGGCCCACAATGTTGAATCTCTCTTGAATTTTGAAATTGAAATGCTGACCCAATGTATATATGCAAGAGAGAGCTAGATGGGGCTCTTAAAGATAGCGGAGTCAGGGGATATGGGGAGAAGGCAGGAACGGGGTACTGATTGGGGATGATCAGCCATGATCACATTGAATGGCGGCGCTGGCTCGAAGGGCCGAATGGCCTACTCCTGCACCTATTGTCTATTGTCTATTATCTAATGTTTGTATCAAACACAATGCCAAATTAAACCGATCTCATCTGCTTGCACATGATCCATATCCCTCTATTCCCTGCACTTCCATGAGCCCATCTAGTGGCATAGAGACATCCAGCACAGAAACAGGCCCTTCAGCCCAACTTGCCCACGCCGACCAACATGCCCCATCTACACTAGTCCCACCTGCCCACGTTTGGCCCATATCCCCCTAAACTAATTAAACCCATGTAGAGTCATGGACTCATCCAGCACAGAAACAGGCCCTTCAGCCCAACTTGCCCATGCCAACCAACATGCCCCATCTACACTAGTCCCACCTGCCCCCGTTTGGCCCAAATCCCTCTAAACTAATTCAATCCTTGTAGAGTCAAGGACTCATCCCAGCATGGTAACAGGCCCTTCGGCCCAACTTGCCCATGCCAACCAACTTGCCCCATAGAAACATATAAAATTATAAAAGGACCTGACAAGTCAGATGCAGGAAAAATGTTCCCAATGTTGGGCGAGTCCAGAACCAAGTGGCCACAGTCTTAGAATAAAGGGGAGGCCATTTAAGATTGAGGTGAGAAAAAACTTTTGCAAAAACCTTCTCACCCAGAGAGTTGTGAATTTGTGGAATTCCCTGCCACTGAGGGCAGTGGAGGCCAAATCACTGGATGGATTTAAGAGAGAGTTAGATAGAGCTCTGGGGGTTTGTGGAATCAAGGGATATGGGGAGAAGGCAGGCACGGGTTATTGATTGGGGATGATCAGCCATGATCATAATGAATGGCGGTGCTGGCTCAAGAGGCCAACTGGCCTCCTCCTGCACCTATTGTCTATGTTTCTATGTTTCTATGTTACATCAGTCGCACCTGCCTGTGTTTGGCCCCTATCCCTCTAAACATATCCTATCTGTCTCAATGTTCCCTAAACCCTGTGATACTACCTGCCTCAATGATCTTCTCTGCCAGCTCATTATATATACTTACTACCCATTGTGTAAGGAAGTTGCCCCTCAGGTTCCTATTAAATCTTTCAGCTCTCATCTAAACCAATGTCCTCTGGTTCTCGATTCCACTACTCTGGATAAAAGACTCTGTGCATTTACCCTTTCTATTTCTCTTGTCCTCCTGTGCTCCAAGGAATTAAGCCCTAGCCTGAAAACCTCTTTCAGTCTGATGAAGAGTCTCACGCAAAACGTCACCTATTCCATTTCTCCAGAGATGCTGCCTGTGCCGCTGAGTTACTCCAGCATTTTATGTCTATCTTCGGTTTAAACCAGCATCTGCAGTTCCTTCCTACACAGTTCCATTGGTATACAGTACTGAATGCTCTGGTGCAGCTTTGACCATTGGTGTATGGAACTTACCAATGAAACTGTCTGTATAATATATCTCTATATCACCATCTATAACTCTATTTCCCTTTCAATAGACAATAGACAATAGGAGCAGGAGTTGGCCATTCGGCCCTTTGAGCCAGCACTGCCATTCACTGTGATCATGGCTGATCATCCCCAATCAGTACCCCATTCCTGCCTTCTCCCCATATCCCCTGACTCCACTATCTTTAAGAGCCCTATCTAGCTCTCTCTTGAAAGTATCCAGAGAACCTGCCTCCACCGCCCTCTGAGTCAGAGAATTCCACAGGCTCACAACTCTCTGTGAGAATAAGTGTTTCCTCATCTCCATTCTAAATGGCTTACCTCTTATCCTTAAACTGTGGCCCCTGGTTCTGTACTCCCCCAACATTGGGAACATGTTTCCTGCCTCTAGCGTGTCCAAATCCTTAACAATCTTATATGTTTCAATGAGATATCCTCTCATCCTTCTAAACTCCAGAGTGTACAAGCCCAGCCGCTCCATTCTCTCAGCATACGACAGTCCCGCCATTCTGGGAATTAACCTTGTAAACCTACGCTGCACTCCCTCAATAGCAAGAATGTCCTCCCTCAAATTACGGCATCAAAACTGCACACAATACACCAGGTGTGGTTTCCCCTGACTCACGGTCTGAAGAAGGGTCTCGACCCGAAACGACACCCATTCCTTCCATCCAGAGATGCTGCCTGACCCGTTGAGTTACTCCAGCACTTTGTGTCTATCTTCGGTTTAAACCAGCATCTGCAGTTCCTTCCTACCCCCTAACGCAGGTAACATTCTGGTAAACCTCCTCTACACCCCCACCCTCAAAAGCCTCCACCTCCTTCCTGTAATGGGGGCGACCAGAACTGCACCCAATACTCCAAATACGGCCTGACCAACGTCTTATAAAGCCTCAACGTCACTTCCCAACTCTCGTACTCGATGCCCCGATCGGGCATAGCTTTCAGGGTGAGAGTGATAAAGTTTACAGGAGATGAGCAGGGCACATATTTTGCACACAGGGTGGTGAGTGTCTGGAACATGCTGCCAGAGGTGGTGGTGGAGGCAGACAGATTGGTGGCACATTAAAAAAAAACCTTTAGCTAGGCACGTCGATATGCAGGGAATGGGAGGATATGGATTATGTGCCTTCGATCTTCTTCTTCTTCTTGCGAATGAAACATGCATAAACCAAAGGAATAGTTAGATCTCGCGCCGGGTGTTGAGCAGCCAGGTTGTTGTCTCTGTTGGTGTCAATGTCTGCCAGGCCCTGACACAGCTCCATTTGGTGGGTGGTAGAGCGGGCACCCAGAGATGACATGGTTGGCTGCCTGTTGTTCTGCTCCACATTCACAGGCTGGGCTCTGGCGGAGGGAGCCCCCATCTATCTCCAGACGCTGGCATTGAAACGCCCAACTCCAGTACCAAGTCTGTTGAGCTTCACCCATCCACGCTCCTCTGGGGAGATCAGACCCCGGACAGATAATGGATGGTCTTGGTATTATGTTCGGCACAGACATTGTGGGCTGTACCATTCTGTGACTACTTGACCCTTACACCCAATGCCTGACCAATGTATACAAGTACAAGGCTGAAACAAACATAGAAACAAAGAAAATAGAGCAGGAGAAGGCCATTCGGCCCTTCGAACCAACACCGCCATTCATTCTGATCATGGCTGATCGTCCCCTATCAATAACCCGTGCCTGCCTTCTCCCCATATCCCTTGACTCCACTAGCCCCTAGAGCTCTGTCTAACTCTCTCTTAAATCCATCCAGTGATTTGGCCTCCACTGCCCTCTGTGGTAGGGAATTCCACAAAGTCACAACTCTCTGGGTGAAAACGTTTTTTCTCACCTCATTCTTAAATGACCTCCCCTTTATTCTAAGACTGTGGCCCCTGGTTCTGGACTCGCCCAACATTGGGAACATTTTTCCTGCATCCAGCTTGTCCAGTCCTTTTATAATTTTATATGTTTCTATAAGAAACCCCTTCATCCTTCTAAACTCCAGCGAATACAAACCTAGTCTTTTCAATCTTTCCTCATATGACAATCCCGCCATCCCAGGGATCCCTGAAGGCTGTGGGGGCCAAGTCAGCGGATATTTTTAAGTCAGAGATAGATAGATTCTTGATCAGAATGGGTGTCAGGGGTTATGGAGAGAAGGCAGGAGCATGAGGTTGAGAGGGAGAGATAGATCAGCCACGATTGAATGGCGGAGTAGACTTATATAGAAACATAGAAACATAGAAAGTAGGTGCAGGAGTAGGCCATTCGGCCCTTCGAGCCTGCACCGCCATTCAATATGATCATGGCTGATTATCCAACTCAGTATCCTGAACCTGCCTTCTCTCCATACCCCCTGATCCCCTTAGCCACAAGGGCCACATCTAACTCCCTCTTAAATATAGCCAATGAACTGGCCTCAACTACCCTCTGTGGCAGAGAGTTCCAGAGATTCACCACTCTCTGTGTGGGCCGAATGGCCTAATTCTGCTCCAATCGCTGATAAACATATCCCAATTTTCCAAAATCTTAGCATCAGAGTCATACAGTGTGGAAACAGGCCCTTCGGCCCAACTTGTCCATGCCAACCAATTCTGCTGCTATTCTGCTCTGATTCTGCTCCTATCACTAGTGAATGTGAACTTACAACAAGGAACAAAAAAGCAGAAATGACTGTGAGATCTCAGCTCAACTTGGCAAGATAAACAGCTAACGTTTCCATTCTTTGACCTTTCCTTGGAGCTCTGTATCTCCATCCAGATGCTGCCTCAGCTGACGGCTATTTGCAGCCTTTACTGCTTCCATTTCACATTTCTAGAAGGCGCAAGTCTTTTCCCATTAAAACAAATAAGCGTGTAAGTGCTGAAAGTCGAAGGAAGGGTGTTTGGAAAGGCAACGTTCTGGTCATCTGGAAAGGCAATTTGAACAGAAATAAAAAATAGATCCAATGAATTTACTTCTTGAGAAGCCAAGGGCATGTAAAATTCATAGAGTGCCGGTGAAATGTGATCGCATTAGAGAGGGTGCAGAGGTTATTCATACTCTAGACAATAGGTGCAGGAGTAGGCCATTCGGCCCTTTGAGCCAGCACCGCCATTCAATGTGATCATGGCTGATCATCCCCAATCAGTACCCCGTTCCTGCCTTCTCCCCATATCCCCTGACTCCGCAATTTTTAAGAGCCCTATCTAGCTCTCTCTTGAAAGCATCCAGACAACCGGCCTCCACCGCCCTCTGAGGCAGAGAATTCCACAGACTCACAACTCTCTGTGATATAAAGTGTTTCCTCGTCTCCGCTCTAAATGGCTTACTCCCTATTCTTAAACTGTGGCCCCTGGTTCTGGACTCCCCCAACATCGGGAACATGTTTCCTGCCTCTAGTGTGTCCAAACTCTTAACAACACCCTCTAGAGAGTCGTATGGAATAGAAACAAGGGACCTTTTGGTGGTGTCTGTCTCAAGGTTTGCTGGATTTTTGTGGCTGGTGATGATATTCACTTCTTGTTTATTATTTTACTGGCATCCTTGGTGGCTTTTACAGAAAGTCACCAAGACTGTCGAACACTAAAGGGCCTGTCCCACTTGGCGATTTTTTAGCCGACTGTCGGCATCATTAACTGACGTATCCGGTCACCGAAATAGTCGCGGAGTGACGCGGCATGATGTCGTTTTGACCCGCGGCGTCTCCTCAAGTGTCGCAACATTTTTTTTGTCGCCGCTGGATTTTGGAATGTTCCAAATCTTTCGGCGACCCTGATACATCAGACAATGACGCCGGCAATCGCCGAGAAAATCGCCAAGTGCGACAGGCCCTTTACTAATTCTGCACCTTTTATCCACATTGTGCAAGATAATGGTCATAGAGTGTTAGACCGATACAGCGTGGAAACAGGCCCTTCGGCCCAACTTGCCCACACCGACCAACATGTCCCATCTACACTCGTCCCACCTGGTCCATATTCCTACAAACCTGTCCTATCCATGTACCTGTCTAAATGTCGAGTTGAGTTGAGTTTATTGTCACGTGTACCGAGGTACAGTGAAAAGCTTGTGTTGCGTGCTAACCAGTCAGCAGAAAGACAATACATGATTACAATCGAGCCGTCCACAGTGTACAGATACATGATAAAAGGAATAACGTTTAGTGCAAGGTAAAGCCAGTAAAGTCCAATCAAGGATAGTCCGAGGGTCACCAATGAGGTAGATAGTAGTTCAGCACTGCTCTCTGGTTGTGGTAGGATGGTTCAGTTGCCTGATAACAGCTGGGAAGAAACTGTCCCTGAATCTGGAGGTGTGCGTTTGTTTTCACACTTCTGTACCTCTTGCCTGATGGGAGAGGGGAGAAGAGGGAGTGGCCAGGGTGCGACTGGTCCTTGATGATGCTGCTGGCCTTGCCGAGGCAGCGTGAGGTGTAGATGGAGTCAATGGAAGGGAGGTTGGTTTGTGTGATGGTCTGGGCTGCGTTCACAATTCTCTGCAATTTCTTGCGGTCTTGGATGGAGCTGTTCCCAAACCGAGCTGTGATGCATCCCGATAAAATGCTTTCTACAGCACATCTGTAGAAGTTGGTGAGAGTTGTTGGGAATATGCTGAACTTCCTAACCTTCTAAGGAAGTAATCTTATATATTTCAATAAGAACCCCCCTAGAAGGATGAGAGGGCATCTTATTGAAACATATGAGATTATTAAGAGTTTAGACACGCTAGAGGCAGGAAACATGTTCCCGATGTTGGGGGAGTCCAGAACCAGGGGCCACAGTTTAAGAAGAAGGGGTAAGCCATTTAGAACGGAGACGAGGAAACACTTTTTCACACAGAGAGTTGTGAGTCTGTGGAATTCTCTGCCTCAGAGGGCGGTGGAGGCCGGTTCTCTGGATGCTTTCAAGAGAGAACTAGATATGGTTCTTAGAAATAGCAGAGGATATGAGGATATGGGGAGAAGGCAGGAACGGGGTACTGATTGGGGATGATCAGCCATGATCACATTGATCATGAGGGTCACCAATGTGTAGTTCATGATCACATGATCTGCCTCTAGCGAGTCCTGGAATGGTGCTGGGAAGAGGGCAAGTGCAGTGATACTCATCTGACATTAGATCCGCACATGGTTTTCAAAGTGATCAAAAGACCCTCAATGTGAACATTTAACATAGACTTCAGAAACAACAGCTAATCTGATTTATTCGGGACTTTAACAGATGTCCCAAATTTAGCAGATATTGTTATCGGGAAACAAACTGTGGGCCAGATTTTCAGAGAACATTTGGTGAAGAACAGGTTAATTAAGTAAGTAAGTAAGTATATTGGCCAAGTATTCACATACAAGGAATTTGCCTTGGTGCTCCACCCACATGACATACACTGACAGTTACGAATTACTCAGAAAACACTAAACATTAATAATAATAAAACATTAATGATAAAACACCATTGTATGATAAAACACCACTCCAATTAACCTACAATCCCACATATCTTAGGGACATAGACATGCATGTTATCTATATCCCTCCATTCCATGCATACCCTTCAAGCACTGCAACAAAATGTGATTCAATGGTTCAATCATTTCTTCATTACCACATGCACTAAGGGAGAGTCGAATTCTTGTTTTGCATGCAGGTCAGAAAGATTATTGCCATACATCAGTACAATCCCCAGTTAAGCCCTCATTGGAGACCCTCGGACTATCTTTAATCAGACTTAACTACACTTTATCTTGCACTAAATGTTATTCATATGATTCCCTTAATCATGTATCCGTACACTGTGGACGGCTCGATTGTAATCATGTATTGTCTTTCCGCTGACTGGTTAGCACGCAACAAAAGCTTTTCACTGTACCTCGGTACACGTGACAATAAACTAAACTGAAACCCGAGGTCAGGATCATGAGTTCGTAAATTCTATGAGCAGAATTAGGCCATTCGGCCCATCAAGTCTGTACGGGGTTTTACGTTCCCCCCTTGACCGCGTGGGTTTTCTCCGGGATCTTCGGCTTCCTCCCACACTCCAAAGACGTGCAGGTGACAATTATGAACTAATCTAAACCCTTCATATCCGTAAATATGTCCAAATGTCTCTGAGAATGGGCAGGCATGGTGGCGCAGTGGTAGAGTTGCTGCCTCACAGCGCCAGAGACCCGGGTTCCGTCCTGACTACGGGTGCTGTTTGTACGGAGTTTGTACGTTCTCCCTGTGACCTGCGTGGGTTTTCTCTGGGAGCTCCGGTTTCCTTCCACACTCCAAAGACGTACAGGTCTGTAGATTAATTAGCTTGGTGTAAATGTAAATTGTCCCTAGTGTGTGTAGAGTTAATTGCGGACATCGCTGGTCAGTGCGGACTCGGTGGGCTGAAGTGCCTGCTACCGCCCTATAGCTCTAAATTAAACAAAACTAAACAAAAATGTCGTAACAGTACACCAACTTAGCGTTTGAGTTACACTTGGTGATTACAGATTAAGCAGCATCTGGAAAGGAGAGAAGAATGTTGGAACAAAGATTATTTTTGCCCAGACATTCACTCTTCTCCCCTCTCTCCTCAGATAGAAGGTACAGAAGCTTCGTGCTCAGGTCATAAGTGATAGGAGCAGAATTAGGCCATTCGGCCCATCAAGTGATTGAGGCAGGTTCACGAGATCGATCCCTGGGATGGCAGGACTGTCATATGAGGAAACATTGAAAAGACTAGGCTTGTATTCACTGGAGTTTAGAAGGATGAGGGGATATCTTATAGAAACATATAAAATTATAAAAGGACTGGACAAGCTAGATGCAGGAAACATGTTCCCAATGTTGGACGAGTCCAGAACCAGGGGACACAGTCTTAGAATAAAGGGGAGGTCATTTAAGACTGAGGTGAGAAAAAAAAAATTCACCCAGAGAGTTGTGAATTTGTGGAATTCCCTGCCACAGAGGGCAGTGGAGGCCAAGTCACTGGATGGATTTAAGACAGAGTTAGATAGAGATCTCGGGGCTAGTGGAATCAAGAGATATGGGGAGAAGGCAGGCACGGGTTATTGATAGGGGACGATCAGCCATGATCACATTGAATGGCGGTGCTGGCTCGAAGGGCCGAATGGCCTTTTCCTGCACTTATATTCTATGTTTCTATCTATGTTTCTAAGTCTACTCCACCATTCAATCATGGCTGACCTATCTCTCCCTCCTAACCCCATTCTCCTGCCTTCTCCACATAACCCCTGACACCCGTACTAATAAAGAATCTATCCATCTCTGCTTGAAAAAAATACACTGACTTGGCCTCCATAGCCGTCTGTGGCAAATAATTCCACAGATTCACCACCCCCTGACGAAAGACATTTCTCTTCATCTCCTTCCTAAAAGAGCGTCCTTTAATTCTGAGGCTGTGACTTGTGGTCCTAGACTCTCCCACCAGTGGAAACATTCTCTCCACATCCACTCCATCCAAGCCTTTCACTATTCTGTACGTTTCAATGAGGTCCCCCCTCATTGAACGCATGCATCTCTGGTGAGAAGCATCTTTCAGGGGGAAGGAATGGGTGACTTTTCGGGTCGAGACCATCGGAAAAATGAAACTGGGTATCTTGTCTGGTTTTTGATGTGAATGCTGCTCCATCCACATGAGTACAGTATTTGTGTGCTGCAAGATTATTAAGGTCTATTAGTATTATTATTAAGGTCTATAGTAAGGTCTATAGTAATATTCTATAGTAAGGTCTATTAGTATTATTATTAAGGTCTATAGTAAGGTCTATAGTAATATTATTAAGGTCTATATAAGGTCTATTATCCTGGTCTATTAGTGACTTTCTTGGAAATTCCTGACATTTGCCCATGAGAGAGAAGTATCAAAAGATGTGACGCAGCGGTAGAGTTACTGCCTCACAGCGTCCAAGACCCGGGATCGATCCCGACCACGGGTGCCGTCCGTGCGGAGTTTGCACATTCTCCCCGTGACCTGCGTGGGATTTCTCCGGGTGCTCCGGTTTCCTCCCACACTCCAAAGACGTGCAGGTTTGTAGGTTAATTGTGTTCGGCAAAAATTGTCAATTGCCCCGAGTGCGTGTGTGTGTGTGTGTAGGATAGTGTTAGTGTACGGGGTGATCGCTGGTCGGCGCGGACTCGGTGGGCTGAAGGGCCTGTATCCGTTCTGTATCTCTAAACTAAACTAAACGCAGGAACAGCTTATTCCCCTCTGTTATCAGGCTTCTGAACTGTGCTCCCGAAAGCTTGACTGTAGCCCCGAAGATCCAACCTGCCTGACCTCAGACATTGGGCTTTTACTCAGGAACTGTGCACCAAAGCTGAACAGCTATATTCTGCCCTGACATTTTCCTCTTTACTCCACCTATTGTACTTGCTCACAGCTTGTTTGTAACTGCATGGAGTATTTTCTGACTTAATTGCATAGGATGTAAACAAGAGCTCTGCTCTGTATTTCAGAAGTCAAGAGTCAAGAGGATTTAATTGCCGTGTTTACCAACAATGGAACAACAACATTCTTACACAACAGCATAATTGGCCTGTAAATACAATTAATATAGATCATGGTGTCGCAGCGGTAGAGTTGCTGACTCACAGCGCCGGAGACCCGCGTTCCATCCAGACTACGGGTGCTGGCTGTACGGAGTTTGCACGTTCTCCCCGTCACCTGCGTGGGTTTTCTGCAGGGGTTCCAGTTTCCTCCCGCGTTCCGATGACCTACAGGTGTCAGGGGTCACGGGGGAGAAGGCAGGAGAATGGGAATGAGAGGGAGAGATAGATCAGCCATGATTGAATGGCGGAGTGGACTCGATGGGCCGAATGGCCTAATTCTACTCCTATTCCTTCTGTCCTTAAGAGGTATGTGGGTTAATTGGCTTGGTAAGATTGTAAATTGTCACCTAGTGTGTGTAGGATAGTGTTATCACCTATACTGCACGAGGGCTCTCTGATGTTTAGGCCCAGGCACCGTGAACAGCATATAGAGTAGATGAGGTTCTCAAGTTCATAAGTTCTGGAAGAGGGATTAGGCCATTCGGCCCATTGAGTCTACTCCACCATTCAATCATGGCTGATCGATCTTTCCCTCTCATATAACATATAACATTTATAAAAAGGACTGGACAAGCTAGATGCAGAACCAGGGGCCACAATTTTTGGATACAGGGCAGGCCATTTAAGACTGAGATGAGCAAAACACTTTATCACCCACCAGAGAGTTGTGAATTTGTGGAATTCCCTGCCACAGAGATCAGTGGAGGCCAAATCACTGGATGGATTTAAGAGAGAGTTAGATAGAGCTCTAGGGGCTAGTGGAATCAAGGGATATGGGGAGAAGGCTGGCACGGGTTATTGATTGGGGACGATCAGCCATGATCACAATGAATGGCGGTGCTGGCTCGAGGGGCCGAATGGCCTCCCAATGTACCTATTTTCTATGTATCTATGTTTCTCAACCCCATTCTCCTGCCTTCTCCCCATAACCCCTGACACCCGCACTAATCACGAAAGGGGCGGAGGTTCCTTATATGACAGGCCGTGGCAGGCGGACTTATTCCGAGGCCCACCATTTACGCCATTTCACAATTTGTGAGTCTTGTGGCCACGTTTTGAACGTGCACAGAACCTTTATTGAAGAATAAGGTTGAAGTCGCACTTTGTCCTTGGATGTGAGGAGCTCTGTGCTTCCCCCTGGTGGCGAACCGTAACACAGCCATGTTTTGGTTTCTTCATGAAGAGAGACACAAAAAGCTGGAGTAACTCAGCGGGACAAGAAGCATCTACGGAGAGAAGGAATGGGTGACGTTTCGGGTCGAGACCCTTCCTCAGATGTCTTGACGTGAAACGTCACCCATCTTTTTTCTCCAGAGATGCAGATTGACCTGCTGAGTAACTCCAGCACTTTGTGTCTATCTTCAGTGTACACAGCATCTGCAGTACATAGAAACATAGAATATAGGCGCAGGCAGCAATAAAAATGACCCAGCACCACCATTCAATATGATCATGGCTGATCATCTAGAATCAGTGCCCCGTTCCTGCCTTCTCCCCATATCCCTTGATTCTGTTAGACACTAAATCCAACTCTCTCTTGAAAGTATCCAGTGAATTGGCCTCCACTGCCTTCTGTGGCAGAGAATTCCACAGATTCACAACTCTGGGTGGAAAAAGCTTTTCCTCATCTCAGTCCTAAATGGTCTACCTCTTATTCTTAAACTGTGTGGCCCCTGGTTCTGGGCTCCCTAAACATCGGGAACATGTTTCCTGCCTCTAGCGTGTCCAAACCCTGAACAATCTTATATGTTTCAATGAGGTTACCCTCTCATCCTTCTAAACTCCAGAGTGTACAAGCCCAGCCAATCCATTCTCTCAGCATATGACAGTCCCGCCATCCCGGGAATTAACCTTGCACTTGGAACATAGAACTGAGAACAATCATCGAACATAGCAGAGTACAGCACAGAGGAACAGGCCCTTCAGCCCACAATGTCTGTGCCCGTGGCGTTCGGCTTCATCTCTGGCTCCATCGAGCTGGTCTCTGGTCTCAGTGGCTCCCCCTGCAGGCCGAGCTCTCTGGCCGGGAAGCCAATTAAACTAAAAGCTTGCACGTCCTTGAAGTGTGGGAGGAAACAGGAGCACCCGGAGAAAACCCACGCAGTGCACGGGGAGAACGAACAAACTCCGTACAGACAGCGCCCGAGGTCGGGATCGAACCCGGGTCTCTGGCGCTGTGAGGCAGCAGCTCTACCCGCTGCGCCACCGTGGGTCAGAGTTTGGGAACCAAGAACCAGGCGACATAGGTTTAGGCCAAGGGGGGGGGGGGGGGGAATTTAGTAGACACAAGAGGGGGAACTTTTTCACACAGAGGGTGGTGGGTGTATGGAACGAGCTGCCGAAGGAGGTAGTCGAGGCTGCGACTAAAACAACAATATTTAAAGGACAATTGGTCAGATGCATGGTTAGCAAACATTCAGAGGGATATTGGCCAAACTTAGGCAAATGAGACAAGAGTAAATGGGGCATCTTGGCTATGGCTGTGTTGGACTGAAGGGCCTGTTTCCATACTGTAAGCCTCTATGAGGCAACAACTAAAAAGAAGGAACTGCATCTCTGGAGAATATGGTCAGGCAGCATCTGTGGAGAACATGGATAGGTGACGTTTCACAGAGTGCTGGAGTAACTCAGCGGGTCAGGCAGCATCTGTGGGGAACATGGATAGGTGACGTTTCGAGTCAGGACCTGTCAAATTGTTGTTTTGAACGAAAATGTCACAGTGCTAGAGTGATGGAGTCTTACTTGCCCACACTGACCAACATGTCCCATCTATAATGGTCCCACCTGCCATATCCCTCTAAACCTATATTGTCCATGTATTTGTCTAACTGTTTCTTAAATGCTGTGATAGTCCCAGCCTCGACTACCTGCTCTGGCAGCTCGTTCTATACACCCACCACCCTTTGTGTGAAAAAGTTACCCCTCAGATTCCTATAAAACCTTTCCCCCTTCACCTTAAACCTATGCCCTCTGGTCCTCGATTCCCCAACTCTGGGCAAGAGACTCTGTGCGTCTACCCGATCTATTCCTCTCATAATTTCATACACCTCACCCTCCTGCGCTCCATAGATGCTGCCGCACCCGCTGAGTTTTTCCAGCACTTTTGTCTACCTCCAAAGACATGCAGGTTTGTAGGTTGATTGGTCAAAAAATAGACTTTGGTGAAAAAATTGTAAATCGATCCAAGTGTGTAGGATAGTGTTAGTGTACGGGGTGATCGCTGGTCGGCGCGGACTCGGTGGGCTGAAGGGCCTGTTTCCGTTCTGTATCTCTAAACTAAACTAAATGCAGGAACAGCTTATTCCCCTCTGTTATCAGGCTTCCGAACTGTGCTCCCGAAAGCTTGACTGTAGCCCTCAACATCCAACCTGCCTGACCTCAGACATTGGGCTTTTACTCAGGAACTGTGCACCAAAGCTGAACAGCTATATTCTGCCCTGACATTTTCCTCTTTACTCCACCTATTGTACTTGTTCACAGCTTGTTTGTAACTGCATGGAGTATTTTCTGACTTAATTGCATAGGATGTAAACAAGAGCTCTGCTCTGCATTTCAGAAGTCAAGAGTCAAGAGGATTTAATTGCCGTGTTTACCAACAATGGAACAACAACATTCTTACACAACAGCATAATTGGCCTGTAAATACAATTAATATAGATCATGGTGTCGCAGCGGTAGAGTTGCTGGCTCACAGCGCCAGAGACCCGCGTTCCATCCAGACTACGGGTGCTGGCTGTACGGAGTTTGCACGTTCTCCCCGTCACCTGCGTGGGTTTTCTGCAGGGGTTCCAGTTTCCTCCCGTGTTCTGATGACCTACAGGTGTCAGGGGTCACGGGGGAGAAGGCAGGAGAATGGGAATGAGAGGGAGAGATAGATCAGCCACGATTGAATGGCGGAGTGGACTTGATGGGCCGAATGGCCTAATTCTACTCCTATTCCTTCTGTCCTTAAGAGGTATGTAGGTTAATTGGCTTGGTAAGATTGTAAATTGTCACCTAATGTGTGTAGGGTAGTGTTATCACCTATACTGCACGAGGGCTCTCTGATGTTTAGGTCCCGGCACCGTGAACAGCATATAGAGTACATGAGGTTCTCAAGTTCATAAGTTCTGGAAGAGGGATTAGGCCATTCGGCCCATTGAGTCCACTCCGCCATTCAATCATGGTTGATCGATCTTTCCCTCTCATATAACATATAAAACGGGCCTGCTTCCGCGCTGTATCTCTAAAGTCTGAAGTCACTCAAAGCTTGCAGTGAAATTATTGGACAAAGCCCCCTGCCATTTATTTGCCAGGTGCTGTCTGCTCCTCGCTCTGCAATCTCAGCTGCCTGACGGAACTGTCAAAGTGGGCAGCTGTCCGCTCCGACACAAGCCCACGCTGTCTTCCACTTAAAGACGTCTCATTCACACCTGGAATTCATCTGAACCCAATCATCACATCACAGATCTGTCCGACGGAGGAAAGTACAAGGGATCATTATTTGACTTTAAAATATTCACCAATCTCTTTGTCTTGCTGCTGAATTCGGTTGAGTTCCTGAGAAATTGATTGCCATAGAACAAACGATTCCATAGAGAAATAAGGTGTGGATCTAGTGGCCCTAGTGAGACCACACCTGGGGTATTGTGTGCAGTTTTGGTCCCCTAGTTTGAGGAAGGACATTCTTGCTATTGAGGGAGTGCAGCGTAGGTTTACAAGGTTAATTCCCGGGATGGCTTGACTGTCAGCGGGTCAGGCGGCATCTGTGGAGAACATGGATAGGTGACGTTTCACAGAGTGCTGGAGTAACTCAGCGGGTCAGGCAGCATCTGTGGAGAACATGGATAGGTGACGTTTCACAGAGTGCTGGAGTAACTCAGCGGGTCAGGCAGCATCTGTGGAGAACATGGATAGGTGACGTTTCACAGAGTGCTGGAGTAACTCAGCGGGTCAGGCAGCATCTGTGGAGAACATGGATAGGTGACGTTTCGAGTTGAAGACCTGTACATGCTGGAGTTTAGAATGATGAGGGGGCGGACCTCTTTGAAAGCTACTGAATAGTGAGTGGCCTGTGGATAGAATGGATGGGGAGAGGATGTTTCCGCTAGTGGGAGAATAGAATTTATTTCCACAGAGGGCTGTGGAGGCCAAGCCAATGGATATTCCTACGTTGGAGGTTGACAGATTCTTGATTAGTGCGGGTGTCAGGGGTTATGGGGAGAAGGCAGGAGAATGTGGTTGAGAACTTAATAGACAATAGACAATAGGAGCAGGAGTAGGCCATTCCGCCCTTCGAGCCAGCACCGTCATTCAATGTGATCATGGCTGATCATCCCCAATCAGTACCCCGTTCCTGCCTTCTCCCCATATCCCCTGACTCCGCTATCTTTAAGAGCCCTAACTTGCTCTCACTTGAAAGCATGAGAGCCTGCCTCCACCGCCCTCTGAGGCAGAGAATTCCACACTCACAACTCTCTGTGTGAAGAAGTGTTTCCTCGTCTCCGTTCTAAATGGCTTACCCCGTATTCTTAAACTGTGGCCCCTGGTTCTGGACTCCCCCAACATCGGGAACATGTTTCCTGCTTCAGACATAGAAACATAGACAATATGTGCAGGAATAGGCCATTCGATCCATCGAGCCAGCACCGCCATTCATTGTGATCATAGCTGATCATCCCCAATCAATAACCCGTGCCTGCCTTCTCCCCATATCCCTTGATTCCACTAAACCCTTAATAATTTTATATGTTTCAATGAGATACCCTCTCATCCTTCTAAATTCCAGAGTGTACAAGCCCAGCCGCTCCATTCTCTCAGCATATGACAGTCCTGCCATCCCATTTAGGAAAAGGAGAAAAAAGGTATTCAGACGTAATATCGGATGTAATCGGCATTTCATGTGTACATATGAACAGTTCCCAATGTTCAGTTTAGTTTAGTTTATTGTCACGTGTACCGAGGTACAGAGAAAAGCTTTTGTTGCGTGCTAACCAGTTAGCGGAAAGACAATATATGAGTACATGCGAGCCGTCCACAGTGTACAGATACGATAAGTAAATAACGTTCAGTGCTAGGTTAAGCCAGTAAAGTCTGATCGAGGGTCACCAATGAGGTAGATAGCAGTTCAGCACTGCTCTCTGGTTGTGGTAGGATGGTTCAGTTGCCTGATAACAGCTGGGAAGAAACTGTCCCTGAATCTGGAGGTGTGCGTTTGTTTTCACACTTCTGTACCTCTTGCCTGATGGGAGAGGGGAGAAGAGGGAGTGATGACTGTTCGATTGAAATGAACCATGTAGGAAATAACTGCAGATGCTGGATTTAAACCGAAGATAGGCGCAAAAAAGCTGGAGTAACTCAGCGGGACAGGCAGCATCTCTGGAGAGAAGGAATGGGAATCTCTCTACATCATCGTCTATATCTCTCGTTTCCCAATCCCGTGACTTTCTAGTCTGAAGAAGGGTGTTGTCCCGAAATGTCACACATTCCTTCTCAAGAGTCAAGAGAGTTTTATTGTCCTGTGTCCATAGAAACATAGAAATTAAGTGCAGGAGTAGGCCATTCGGCCCTTCGAGCCTGCACCGCCATTCAATATGATCATGGCTGATCATCCAACTCTGTATCCCGTACCTGCCTTCTCTCCATACCCCCTGATCCCCTTAGCCACAAGGGCCACATCTAACTCCCTCTTAAATATAGCCAATGAACTGGCCTCGACTACCCTCTGTGGCAGAGAGTTCCAGAGATTCACCACTCTCTGTGTGAAAAAAGTTCTTCTCAACTCGGTTTTAAAGGATTTCCCCCTTATCCATAAGCTGTGACCCCTTGTCCTGGACTTCCCCAACATCGGGAGCAATCTTCCTGCATCTAGCCTGTCCAACCCCTTAAGAATTTTGTAAGTTTCTATAATATCCCCTCTCAATCTCCTAAATTCTAGCGAGTATAAACCAAGTCTATCCAGTCTTTCTTCATAAGACAGTCCTGACATCCCAGGAATCAGTCTGGTGAACCGTCTCTGCACTCCCTCTATGGCAATAATGTCCTTCCTCAGATTTGGAGAACAAAACTGTACGCAATACTCCAGGTGTGGTCTCACCAAGACCCTGTACAACTGCAGTAGAACCTCCCTGCTCCTATACTCAAATCCTTTTGCCATAAAAGCTAACATGCCATTCATTGTCCAGATAGGACAATGAAATTCTTGCTTGCTGCAGCACAACACAATATGTGAACATAATACAGAACAGGAGATAAAAGTTCAATGTGTCTATATACCATAGACCATATATATACACAATAAATAAACAGATAAAGTGCAACAGTATCTCTCCAGAGATGCTGGCTGTCCCGCTGAGTTACTCCACCATTTTGTGTCTAGATGTGAACCGTGTTTGGTTCGATAGATACAAACACATATTCTCTGTTATTTTTACATGAAACAAAGCTGGCTCAAGTTCTAAGTTGCTCGCTCATTGGAATGACAGGTTCTTTGTGGTTTTTCACGGAGGCATAGCTAATGGAATCAGCCGCCAGTCTCCCGACCTGTAATTTGAAATTTCCCAGCCAATTTCTGAACAGAACTAGTGATTTGTATTTTACACTCATGCTCCACAGAGGTATTTCTGAACAATTAGGGTTTTCTACAAACTCAGTCGGATCGAGACAAAGAAAAGGGGGAATTGAGAGGTAAATGAGAGAGAAATTGAGTTTTTGATAATCCCCTCCTGAACTGAAAACAAAGGACAGACTGTAAATGCTGGAGTAACTCAGCGAGTCAGGCAGCATCTGTGGAGAACATGGATAGGTGACGTTTCACAGAGTGCTGGAGTAACTCAGCGGGTCAGGCAGCATCTGTGGAGAACATGGATAGGTGACGTTTCACAGAGTGCTGGAGGAACTCAGCGGGTCAGGCAGCATCTGTGGAGAACATGGATAGGTGACGTTTCACAGAGTGCTGGAGGAACTCAGCGGGTCAGGCAGCATCTGTGGAGAACATGGATAGGTGATGTTTCACAGAGTGCTGGAGTAACTCAGCGGGCCAGGCAGCATCTGTGGAGAACATGCACAGGTGACGTTTCACAGAGTGCTGGAGTAACTCAGCGGGTCAGGCAGCATCTGTGGAGAACATGGATAGGTGACGTTTCACAGAGTGCTGGAGTAACTCAGCGGGTCAGGCAGCATCTGTGGGGAAAAGGAACAGGTGACGTTACGTGTTGAGACCCTTCTTCAGACTGAGATTCAGGGGAAGAGGGAAACAAGAGATATAGATGGTGATGTAGAGAGATGTGGAACAAATGAATGAAAGATATGCAAACAAGTAACGATGATATAGGGAACAGAACATTGTTAGCTGTGGGCTGGGTGAAAATGAGTTACTGACAATGAAGCTCAACAAGACGACTTTGAAGCTGGTACAACGACTTGGGGTGGGATACAGAGAAGTGATGCAAGGGTTACTTAAAGTTAGAGAAATCAATATTTTACAACCGCTGGGTTTAATCTCCCCGAGCGAAATGTGAAGTGCTGTTCCCCCAATTTGCGTTTAGCCTGACTGGAACAAACTCAGACTGGTTTATGAAAACAAAGAATGTTGCCTTCAGCAAATGCCTGGTTGCATGGTTGAAACTGTGCGTGCCACCCTGGTGAGTTGTATATTTCCCCACAAAGCCGTCAATGGTCCCGGTGAAATGATTGAGCTATTGCGTGCTTTTCTTTATGCAGATAATACCATCGGATGAAAGCGCAGTTTTGATCTGCAGAGGAGAATGCAGGCTGGTTTGTGAATTCATTGGTGGAAGTAAAGCTGTCTTCAATGATAGCTTCATCACAGCATGCAGCCGGGCGCCGGAGAAAAACCGGGAGAGGATTAACAAAAAGACAAGCCACAGTCAGAGCAGCGCACAGCATCCCCACTGTGTTCACTGCTGCTGCCCAAAGCAGGCTCCGCAAATGCTTACGGCACTTTGTGTCATTCTTTGGTCAGCAGCGTAGACGTCAATTGCCAGGACATTCATTCTGACTGATTGGATTGGACAATTTGGAACGAAGATGTGGAAACACTTTTTTCACACAGAGAGTTGTGAGTCGGTGGAATTCTCTGCCTCGGAGGGCGGTGGAGGCCGGTTCTCCGGATGCTTTCAAGGGAGGGCTCTTAAAGATAGCGGAGTCAGCGGATATGGGGGGAAGGCAGGAACGGGGGACTGATTGGGGATGATCAGCCATGATCAAATTGAATGGCGGTGCTGGCTCGAAGGGCTGAACCAGGAACATTCACTGTCTTATTATTTGTTCCTGTGCTCATTGCAACTGGGCATCAGGGGTTTATGGGGAGAAGGCAGGAGAATGGGGTTAGGAGAGGGAGATAGATCAGCCACGATTGAATGGCAGACTAGACTTGATGGGCCGAAGGGCCTCATTCTGCTCCAAGATCTTATGAACTTTGATTCAGAGGAGTTAATTTGTGCCCTCGCTCGATTCCCACAAGCTGTAGGGTGACTCAGTGGTAGACAAAATTGCTGGAGAAACTCAGCATCTATGGAGCGAAGGAAATGGGCAACGTTTCGGGCCGATACCCTTCTTCAGACTTCTTGAACTCAGTCGCTGGTGAACAAGGATGACAGTTGTGGGCAGTTCCCCCTTGTGGTCTTCCATTACTTTCTCTTCCCCTCTCATAAGGTCATAAGAGATAAAAGCAGAATTAGGCCATTCAGCCCGTTCTCACCACCATTCAATCATGGCTGATCTATCTCTCCCTCCAAACCCCCCATTCTCCTGCCTTCTCCCCATAAACCCTTCACCCCCACTAATCAAGATCAGCCATGATTGAATGGCGTAGAAGACTTGATGGGCCAAATGGCCTAATTCTGCTCCCATCAGTCATGACCTTTTTAGTTTACTTTAGAGATACAGCGTGGAAACGGGGAGAATGTACAAACTCCGTACAGACAGCACCCGTAGTCGGGATCGAACCCGGGTCTCCGGCGCTGCATTCGCTGTAAGGCAGCAACTCTACTGCTGAGCCACCGTGACCTTATGGCCATTCCCTCCACAGATGCTGCCTGATCACATTTACTCCTCAGTTGGTGGTGCAGCGTTCAGTGTATTGCGTTCAGTTTTTGTCACCCTGCTCCAAGTAAAAGTCCAGAGAAGACATTGCCAGGACTCGAGGGTGTGAGCTATAGGGGGAGGTCGAGCAGGCTGGGACTCTATACCTTGAAGTGTAGGAGGATGAAGGGTGATCTTATAGAGGTGTGTATAATCATGAGAGGAATAGATAGAATCAAAGTACCGAATAGCCTACTCCTGCACCTATTGTCTATTGTCTATTGTCTATATGGTGAATGCAGAGTTTTTTACCCAGAGTAGGTGAATCAAGACCCAGATTACATGGGCCTAAGAAGAGATGGGAAGATTTTAATAGGAATCTGAGAGGTAACTTTTTCATGCAAATAGACAATAGGTGCAGGAGTAGGCCATTTGGTCCTTCGAGCCAGCACTGCCATTCAATGTGATCATGTCTGATCATCCCCAATCAGTACCTCGTTCCTGCCTTCTCACCATATCCCCTGACCCCGCTATTTTTAAGAGTCCTATCTAGCTCTCTCTTGAAAGCATCCAGAGAACCGGCCTCCACCGCCCTCTGAGGCAGAGAATTCCACAGACTCACAACTCTCTGTGTGAAAAAGTGTTTCCTCGTCTCCGTTCTAAATGCCTTACTCCTTATTCTTAAACTGTAGTGAGGGTATGGAACGAGCTGCCAGAGGAGGTAGGTGAGGCAGGTACTATCCCAAAGTTTAAGAAACCATGATGCAGGTACATGGATGGACATCGTTTGGAGGGATATGGCTCAAACACAGGCAAGTTCGACAAGTGTAGATGGAACATGTTCGTCAGTGTGGGCAAGTTGGGCTGAAGGGCTTGTTTCCACGCTGTATCATTCTGTGACTCTATGACTCAATCATCTAAAGTCAAGTGTGGGCAGGTGATCGATGGGACAGTATGGGACTTGGTGGGCTGAAGAGCCTGTTTCCGTGCTGTTTCTGTCAATCAATTCAATCAATCAGAGCCATAACCAAACTACACGGGCAGTAAAGTAACTTCAAGTAACTTCTAACCAAGTAACCCTTACATTCCCATCTCTCTGTCCCTCTCCCATCCTAATCACCGTGCTAGTTTCATTGTCGTTTTGTTGAGTCTCATTTTCACCAAGCCCACAGCTAACAATGACCTGTTTCCTTTATCATCGCTACTTTTTTACATCTTTCATTCTTGAGTTCTGTATCTCTCCACATCACTGTCTATATCTCTCGTCTCCCTTTCCCCTGACTCTCAGTCCGAAGAAGGGACTGAACCCAAAATGTCACCTATTCCTTCTCTCCAGAGATGCTGCCTGACCCGCTGAGTTACTCCAGCATTTTTTGTCTATCTTTGGTTTAAACCAGCATCTGCAGTTCTTTCCTACATCCTAACACAGGTTAGAGAGATTCTGAAGACCAAGGAAGGGGAAGTCTCGACCCGAAGGTGGGAACGCGTCACCTATCCATGTTCTCCACAGATGCTGCCTGACCCGCTGAGGTTACTCCAGCACTCTGTGAAACGTCACCTATCCATGTTCTCCACAGATGCTGCCTGACCCACTGAGTTACTCCAGCACTCTGTGAAACGTCACCTATCCATGTTCTCCACAGATGCTGCCTGACCCTCTGAGTCACTCCAGCACTCTGTGAAACGTCACCTATCCATGTTCTCCACAGATGCTGCTGAATCAGAGATGCTGCCTGACCCACTGAGTTACTCCAGCATTTTCTGTCTATCTTTGGTTTAAACCAGCATCTGCAGTTCTTTCCTACACCCTAACACAGGTTAGAGATTCTGAAGAAGGGTCTCGACCCGAAGCGTCACCTATCCATGTTACTCCAGCACTCTGTGAAACGTCACCTATCCATGTTCTCCACAGATGCTGCCTGACCCGCTGAGTTACTCCAGCACTCTGTGAAACGTCACCTATCCATGTTCTCCACAGATGCTGCCTGACCCGCTGAGTTACTCCAGCGCTCTGTGTTTATGTTCGGTTTAAACCAGCACCTGCAGCTCCTTCCTCCACAAGCGGTGAGCTTTTCACGCTGTGTCAGTGACTCATTATCTCAGTAGGAAGCAAAGTTGGAACCGGAGTCATGCTCGTTTTACCCTACATCCCCCCGTCTCCGCTGAAAGTAGGCACTTGACTTGAAGCATATAAAGTGTTCATCGTCAGAGTGCCACTCAATTACTTTAATGAATTCACCCTGCCCCTCCACTGGAGGTCAGATCACCAGGGACCAAGTGGTGTCTAAGGACCGGCAGTGCCATCATCTGCCCTGACCTCAATCATCGTCTGCTTATGCTTGAAGGCCGTGAGTGTAATTGCAAGTACCCATAGCTCTTCAACAACGAAGGGTGTTTAAACATTCAGCTTGAAGTTTTAGGAGTTCTGGAAGTCTGGAAGCCTGTCCCACTTACGCAACTTTTTCGGTGACAGCTGGCACACTCTGGAGTTTAGAAGGATGAGCGGGGATCTCATTGAAACATATAAGATTATTAAGGGCTTGGACACGCTCCAGACTGCAGGAGTACGTGCTGAGGGATGCACTGAGGCTCGGTGCAGCCAATGCCATGGCTCTGTGGGGGAGGATCCTGCCGCTGCTGGACATTGGGGGGGGAGGTGTGGTGAAGGCGCCCCTCAAACAAGGGAAGAGGTATTACCCCAGGTTTACACTGAAGATAGACTAAAAAAGCTGGAGTAACTCAGCGGGTCAGACAGCATCTCTGGAGGAGAAGAATAGGTGATGTCTTGGGTCGGGTCAGGTCTGAAGAAAAGTCTTGGCCCAAAACGTCACCTATTTCCTTTCTCCAGAGACGCTGTCTGACCCGCTGAGTTACTCCAGCTTTTTTAGCTGAGCTTTTTGTGCCTATCTTCGGTTTGCACCGTTCTAGTTTTGCAAATATTTTTAATTCCGAATAAAGTTTATTTTGATTAAAAAAATAAGATCTGCTCTCAATACTCTTTCAGGGCAGCGCGGTGGCACAGCGGTAGAATTGCTGCCTTACGGCGCTTGCACACTAGAGGCAGGAAACATGTTCCCGATGTTGGGGGAGTCCAGAACCAGGGGCCACACAGTTTAAGAATAAGGAGTAAGCCATTTAGAACGGAGACGAGGAAGCACTTTTTCGCACAGAGAGTTGTGAGTCTGTGGAATTCTCTGCCTCAGAGGGCGGTGGAGGCCGGTTCTCTGGATGTTTTCAAGAGAGAGCTAGATAGGGCTCTTAAAGATAGCGGAGTCAGGGGATATGGGGAGAAGGCAGGAACGGGGTACTGATTGGGGATGATCAGCCATGATCACATTGAATGGTGAAGCCTGTATGGTCGTGAGTAGACGACCTAAGAGACGTACCTTCTTCTGGTCACTGCTGGACCTTCAACATGTTGAAAATTTTCAGCCACCTGCTGCGACTATGACGGGTGCCGGCAGTCGCCGAAAAAGTTGCGTATGTGGGACAGGCCCATAAGGAACAAAAATACCAGGATCGCAGGAGGCTAAGGGGTGATATAACTTACAGAACTTATCGGCCTGGACAGAGGGGATGTGGAGAGGATGTTTCCACTAATTAAAGGACGTTCCTTTGTGAAGATGAGGAGGAATTTCTTTAGTCAGAGGCTGGTGAATCTGTGGAATTCTTGGCCACAGGAGGCTGTGGAGGCCAAGTCAGTGGATATTTTATAGTTCAAGTTACACTTGTTATCACATGCGCCAATTCGTACAGTGAGATTTGAGTTACCATTAGTCTGTGGAATTCTCTGCCTCAGCGGGCGGTGGAGGCAGGTTCTCTGTATGCTTTCAAGAGAGAAAAGATAGCGGAGTCAGGGGATATGGGGAGAAGGCAGGAACGGGGTACTGATTGGGGATGATCAGCCATGATCACATTGAATGGCGGTGCTGGCTCGAAGGGCCGAATAGCCTACTCCTGCTCCTATTGTCTATTGCCATAAAGCCATACAACTAATAAGGCACAATACACAATAGAAATTTAACATGGACATCCCCACACAGCAGAATCAACATTTCCCACTGTGACGGAAGATGTTCAGAGATGGACAGATTCTTGATCAGTACGGGTGTCGGGGTTTATGGGGAGAAGGCAGGAGAATGGGGTTAGGAGGGAGAGATAGATCAGCCACGATTAATAATATTAATAAACTTTCCTTTGGACTCAAGGTCCAGACAAGGGGCAACATTACATAAAAATACATTGCATATAAAAACACCATAAGATACATATAAAATCATAGTATATCACTTATAAAAGATTCATAAATTATCTATTAAAAAAAACGCAATACATGAATTAAAATTCAGAATAAAAAAGAATGATCAATGTCGTGCTAAACCTCATGTTTGGCAAGGCCACAATCATTATATTTTTAGAGTCATTTATCCTGCAAATGAATTTATACATAGGATTTCTTAGGATAGCTTCTAAAGTACTGACTCCTGCAGCCACAAACATGTCACTAGCACGACATCATCTAGGTTTCCTTAAACCCCTGTCCCACTGTAAGAGTTTACACAAGAGCTCTCCCGAGTTTAAATAAAAAATCAAACTCGTGGTATGTAGGGAGAATGTACGTAGCGGGTGCGTCGGAGCTCGGGGACGTCTATTAGTGGTTCGTAACGCTAACGGCAGGTACTCGGGAAACGCGGTAAGCTCGAGAAGATTTTTCAACATGTTGAATAATGTCCACGAGAGCCCCGAGTACCTACGAGCGGCCATTACCGTAAATCTCCGAGTTCCAATCAGGGGAAACTCGGGAGAACTCTTGAATTACCTCACACAGTGGGACAGCCCCTTCAGCAGTGTTCTCATTGCATCTTTATAGGACACCGTTAATCTCTGTAAACTTGTCTTTCCATAGTTCCATAGATCGAATGGCGGAGTAGACTGGATGGGCCGAATGGCCCAATTCTACTCCTATCACTTATGATCTTATGACCTTGGGATCGCAGGAGGCAGAGGGGTGATCTTATAGAACTAACAGGCTTGGATAGAGTGGATGCGGAGAGGACGTTTCCACGAGTGGGAGAGTCTAGGACTAGAGGTCACAGCCTCAGAATTAACGAACGTTCCTTGAGGAGGTAGATGAGGAAGAATTTCTTCAGTCAGAGGGTTTTCCTGGTCCGAGAACACTGATGCAATTATTAAGAAAGCACATCAGCGCCTCCACTTCCTGAGAAGATTACGGAGAGTCGGTTTGTCAAGGAGGACTCTCTCTAACTTCTACAGGTGCACAGTGGAGAGCATGCTGACCGGTTGCATCGTGGCTTGGTTCGGCAACTTGAACGCCCTGGAGAGGAATAGACTACAAAAAGTAGTAAACACTGCCCAGTCCATCATCGGCTCTGACCTTCCTCCCATCGAGTGGATCTATCGCAGTCGCTGCCTCAAAAAGGCTGGCAGCTTCATCAAAGACCCACACCATCCTGGCCACACACTCATCTCCCTGCTATCTTCAGGTAGAAGGTACAGGAGCCTGAAGACTGTAACATCCAGGTTCAAGAATAGCTACTCCCCCACAGCCATCAGTCTATTAAACTTGGCTCGGACATTAATAGTCCATTATCTGTCTATTTGCACTTTATCAGTTTATTTATTCATGTGTGTATATATTTATATAATGGTATATGGACACACTGATCTGTTCTGTATTCATGCCTACTATGTTCTGTTGTGCTGAAGCAAAGCAAGAATTTCATTGTCCTATCAGGGACACATGACAATAAACTCTATTGAATCTTGAATGTGTTGAATGGGTGGTGAATCTGTGGAATTCATTGCCACAGAAGGTTGTACAAACTTTGTTCCATCCACCCATCACCAAGTGGAAAAGTCCCTCAGGTTCCTATTAAATGTTTCCCCTCTCACCGTAAACCGATGTCCTCTGGTTCTTGATTGGCATACTCTGGAGAGCAGCATCTGCAGTTCCTTCCGACACTCTAAACCTGTCCAACCTTTCAGGAATTGCTGATGGAATTAGCTTCTAGATGCCACATCCCAGCTCCCATCAATAGACAGTACAGCCTGATATAAAACATGTCCTGGTCGCCTCGACTGAGAGAGTGTTGTCAATGCCCATTAGGTTCACCGTGCCTGACTTCACCAGAGGCAGTGATATTTATAGGACATGGCATGAGGAGGAGATGTAAAATAATACTTGCCTGATGTAATGACTTGTGGTGTTATGTCCCAAGACTCCTCAATATAATTAAATGAGACTTGAAGCTGGGCAAGGGAGGAAGGCACACAGGCAAAATGACTTCAGGAGTTATGAGGATGTTGCCAGGACTAGAGGGTCTGAGCCGCAGGGAGAGGTTGAGCAGGTTGGGACTCTATGTAAGGTCAGGTATTCACATACAAGGAATTTGCCTTGGTGCTCCGCCCACAAGTAACAACATGGCATACAATGACAGTTACGAATTACTCAGAAAACGCTAACCATTATTAATAATAAAACATTAATGATAAAACACCATTGATCAAGCATGTGAACCAACAAAATACCAGATCAAAATCCAGGTCAAATACTAGATATTAGACAATAGACAATAGGTGCAGGAGTCGGCCATTCGGCCCTTCGAGCCAGCACTGCCATTCAATGTGATCATGGCTGATCATCCACCAATCAGTACCCCGTACCTGCCTTCTCCCCATATCCATTGACTCCGCTATTTTTAAGGGCCCTCTCTAGTTCTCACTTGACAGCATCCAGAGAATCGGCCTCCATGTGGAAATGTCACCTATCCATGTTCTCTCCAAATGCTGCCTAACCCGCTGAGTTAGTCCAGCACTCTGTGAAATGTCACCTATCCATGTTCTCTCCAAATGCTGCCTAACCCGCTGAGTTAGTCCAGCACCATTTGACTAAGTTCCTGTTGTTTAGGGGTTTGTAACTAAAGTTTTGATCAGATAATTCCACAGACTCACCACTCTCTGTGAGAAAAAGTGTTTCCTCGTCTCCGTTCTAAATGGCTTACCGCTCATTCTTAAACTGTGGCCCCTGGTTCTGGACTCCCCCAACATCGAGAACATGTTTCCTGCCTCTAGCGTGTCCAAGCCCTTAACAATCTTATATGTTTCAATGAGATCCCCTCTCATCCTTCTAAACTCCAGAGTGTACAAACCCGTATTCCTTGGAGAGCAGGAAGATGAGGGGTGACCTCATAGAGGTATAGAAAATCACGAGAGGAATAGATCGGGTAGACGCACAAAGTCTCTTGCCCAGTGTCGGGGAGTCGAGGAACAGAGGGCATTGGTTGAAGGAGGGAAAAAGATCGGTGGAATACATTGCCACAGACGGCTGTGGAGGGCCAAGCCATTAGGAACTGTTTGGTTCTTCATTAGTAAGATTGAATAGGAATCTGAGGGGTAACTGCTTCACACAGAGAATGGTGGGTGTATGGAACGAGCTGCCGGAGGAGGTAGTTGAGGCTGGGACTATCCCAATGTTTAGGGGAGGTAGACATACGGACAAATGACCTGAGGAGTGAAGGTTGCTGAAGATGAGGCCACCAGCTACCAACAGACCGAGAGATGCGCTAGTGGCCAAAGGAAGTGGAATAAAAACAGACCACAAGAAGAGACATAAAGCCCTGTAGTAACTTGTGGCAGCACGGTGGCGCAGCGGTAGAGTTGCTGCCTCACAGCGCCGGAGACCCGGGTGCTGTCTGTACAGAGTTTGCACGTTCTCCCCGTGGGTTTTCTCCGGGTGCTCTGGTTTTCACCCCACACCCCAAGGACATACAGATTTGTAGGTTGTTTGGGTTCAGTAAAAACTATTGATAGTGCCAGTGTACTTGTGTGCCTGTGCGATTGTTAGTGTGTGGTCGGCGCGGGCTCAGTGGGCCAAAGGGTCTGTTTCCGCACTGTATCTCTAAACTGAACTTAACTAAACTCAGTGGGTCAGGCAGCATCCCTGGAGAACATGGACAGGTGACGTTTCGGGTTGAGACCCTTCTTCAGACATATACATACACACTAACACAACGCACACAAACACACACACACACAAACTCACTAACACACAGACTAACACACACACACACACACACTGCAGTTCTTCACCTCCCTCCCACCCCCCCCCCCCCCCCCCCCCCCACTTTCTAACTGAAGAAGGCTCCCGTTCTGAAAAATCTCCCATCCTTTTCCTCCAGAGATGCTGCCTGACCCGCTGAGTTACTCCAGCACTCTGTGAAACGTCACCTATCCATGTTCTCCACAGATGCTGCCTGACCCGCTGAGTTACTCCAGCACTCTGTGAAACGTCACCTATCCATGTTCTCCACAGATGCTGCCTGACCCGCTGAGTTACTCCAGCACTTTGTGAAACGTCACCTATCCATGTTCTCCACAGATGCTGCCTGACCCGCTGAGTTACTCCAGCACTCTGTGAAACGTCACCTATCCATGTTCCCCACAGATGCTGCCTGACCCGCTGAGTTACTCCAGCACTCTGTGTCTATCTTTTGTAAATCTTCCATTGACTGGAGTAAACTAAGTGTGTGGCCAGGGTGGTGTGGTCCTCAGATGATGCTGGCTGCTTTTTTGATGCAGAGACTCTTGTAGATCCCTTTGATGGTGGGGAGGTGAGTCCAAGTGACGGACCGGCCAGTGCCCATCACTCTCTGCGATCTCCTACATTCCTGGGCGTCCGAGTTTGCTGAACAAGGCCGTGATGCAAACAGTCAGTATACTCTCTACCGTACACCTGTAGAGATTCATGAGAGTGTTTGTCGACATAACATGTTGTGTCGTGGACTTCTGTATTTGTGCTTTTTTTTAAATTTTAATTCAATTTCAATTTTATTTTTAATATGTTTTATTATTTATTTATTATTTATTTTTATAATTTCTTTGTGATTTTTTTTAATGATACTGCCTGTAAGGAAAATTCATTTCGTTGTCTCAAATTGAGACAATGACAATAAATTGAATACAATACAATACAATACAATAACGACCTCCTCATTCATCTCAGGAAGTGGAGGCCAAATGAAAGTGTACGGGCTAAAACCAAAGTCAGAAGTAAAAGTCAATCAGGATGTTAGGGCAGCACAGTGGCGCAGCGGTAGAGTTGCTACCTCACAGCGCCAGAGACCCAGGTTCAATCCTGACTACGGGTGCTGTCTGTATGGAGTTTGTACATTCTCCCCGTGACCTGCGTGGGTTTTCTCCGAGATCTTCGGTTTCCTCCCGCGCTCCAAAAACGTACAGGTTTGTAATTTAATTGGCTCGGTATGAAGGTAAATTTGTCCCTAGTGTGTGTAGGATAGCGTTAGTGTGCGGGGATCGCTGGTCGGCGCGGATTCGGTGGGCCGAAGGGCATGTTTCATGCTGTATCTCTAAACTAAGTTAGACTAAACTAAACTATGCCGGAAGAAAATCCAAGTGAAACAGCTTTAATGATTAGAAGTGTGAAAACTATCTTGAATTCTCTGACTTTTTTGTTTTATCTTAAAAAATCAATGTGTTTCGGACAGACCAAAGAGCGTCCATCATTTGATGATCTTCAAGAAACAGTTGATGTTTGTTTCAGTGTACATCTCTGGAAACAAACTATATATATATATATATCATCATCAGATCAAAAGTGATAGGAGCAGATTTAGGCCATTCGGCCCATCACGTCTACTCCACCATTCTATCATGGTAGTTAATACCCCGTAACCTCATCTTGCATAATCTATATATTACTAAAACTCTCATCTTGTTTGTTTGTGTGCATGCGTGTGTGTCCCCGAAACTATGGCAAAACGGTACAAGATAGTGCTACAATATTTGGCCCACCTTGCTCACCAAATGTCCTGTGATGTAGATGAAACAAGTTTTGTTCAGATTGATGTTATAATTTACAGGTTATTGACATGTTAAACTTTAAACTTTATAAAAAACACCTTTCCACCTGCCCTGTCTGTCAGCTGCATCCTGAGATCCTGAATCTCAGTAACATATAAAAACGCGATAATCAAAATACTCAGTTTTAATCAAAATAATCCGTTTTCATTAACAGCTAACGTTGTGGTTAGGTTATTTTAGAGAAAAAAACATGATTTTCATTGAGAAATCCTATTAAAAAAAACATCGCGATTTTCATTGTGCGGGAATGGGATTGGGGGCAGGTGAGGCGTGGGGGAGCAGGGAGATAGAGGGAGAGGATGAGGATAGGGAGGGGAGAGGGGTTATGGAGGGAGGGAGGGAGGGACCGTTTGCACTGCGCTCCTTTGTTCCCCTGGCTCCAGCATTTCGCTCCGTCTGTCTCTAGCCAGTAACATCCTCCCAAAGCCTGTTGGGATACTCAACATCCATTCCCAGGCTATAATAGGAAGAAGGGTCTCGACCTAAAACGTCACCCATTCCGTCTCTCCACAGATGCTGCCTGACCCGCTGAGTTACTCCAGCACTCTGTGAAACGTCACCTACCATGTTTCCACAGCATGCTGCCTGACCCGCTGAGTTACTCGCTGCACTCTATGAAACGTCACCTGCAAGGCATGTTCTCCACAGGCTGCCTGACCCGCTGAGTTACTCCAGCTGCTCTGTGAAACGTCACCTATCCATGTTCTCCACAGATGCTGCCTGACCCGGGCAGTTACCCAGCACTCTGTGGAAAACGTCATACACATGTTCTCCACAGATGCTGCCAGGTGCTGGAGTAACTCAGCGGGTCAGGCAGCATCTGTGGAGAACATGGATAGGTGACGTTTCACAGAGTGCTGGAGTAACTCAGCGGGTCAGGCAGCATCTGTGGAGAGAAGGAATGGGTGACGTTACGGGTTAAGACCCTTCTTCAGACTGGGAGTCAGGGGAGATGGAGACACAGGGATATGGAAGGGTAACGAGTGAAAATGACCAATCCAAGGAGATGAGGATCGAGGAAGATGTAGACAATAGGCAATAGACAATAGGTGCAGGAGTAGGCCATTTGGCCCTTCGAGCCATCACCGCCATTCAATGTGATCATGGCTGATCATCCCCAATCAGTACCCCGTTCCTGCCTTCTCCCCATATCCCCAGATTCCGCTGTCTTTAAGAGCCCTATCTAGCTCTCTCTTGAAAGCATCCAGAGAACCTGCCTCCACCGCTCTCTGAGGCAGAGAATTCCACAGACTCACCACTCTCTGTGATAAAAAGTGTTTCCTCGTCTCCGTTCTAAATGGCTTACCACTTATTCTTAAAAATCAGGAAGACAGTCAGACTGGTGGGAGAACTAGGATGAGGGAGGGGGGCGGAGAGAGAGGGAAGGCAAGGATTACGTGTCGTTAGAGAAGTCAATGTTGATGCCGCTGTGGTGTAAACTGCCCAAGCGAAATATAAGGTGCTGTCTGAAGCAGGCCAGCTGGTATAGATAGCTGTTGTCTGGCATTACATCTCTGTTCCTCTGGTAGTCAGAGAAACATAGTCTACATCAAAGCCCATCTCTGTATCAGTCTGAACTCCTGCTGATTCTACCTGTCTGAAACGCACAATCAGCAGCATGTATTTTCAACGAGGACGACAGGCTTCCCTGCTCTCCCTGTTCCAGCAATGAGCCATAGTTCACTTCAGTTTATTGTCACGTGTACCGAGGTACAGTGAGGAGCTTTTGTCACAAGCTAACCAGTCAGCGGAAATACAATACGCACCATACGAGCGGTAGAGTTGCCGCCTCACAGCGCCAGAGACCCAAGTTCAATCCTGATGACGGGCGCTGTCTGTGCGGAGTTTGTACGTTCTCCTCATGACCTGCGTGGGTTTTCTCCGAGATCTTCGGTTTCCTCCCACACTCTGCCACAGAAGTGGTTGGCAGACAGGAAACAAAGAGTAGGGATCAACGGGTCCCTTTCAGAATGGCAGGCAGTGACTAGTGGGGTGCGGCAAGACTCGGTGCTGGGACCGTAGCTATTTACAATACACATCAATGATTTGTATGAAGGGATTCAAAGTAACACTAGCAAATTTTCAGATGACACAAAGCTGGGTGGCAGTGTGAACTGTGAGGAGGATGCTATGAGAATGCAGGGTGACGGACAGGTTGGGGGAGTGGGCAGATGCATGGCAGATGAGGTTTAATGTGGATAAATGTGAGGTTATCCACTTTGGTAGCAAAAACAGGAAGACAGATTACTATCTAAAGGCGTCAAGTTGGGAAAAGCGGAAGCACAATGGGATCTGGGGGGTCCTTGTACATCAGTCTATGAAAGTAAGCATGCAGGTACAGCAGGCAGTGAAGAAAATGAATGGCATGTTGGCCTTCATAACAAGAGGAAACGAATATAGGAGCAAAGAGGTCCTTCTGCAGTTGTACAGGGCCCTAGTGAGGCCACACCTGGAGTATTGTGTGCAGTTTTGGTCCCCTAATTTGAGGAAGGCCATTCTTGCTATTGAAGGAGTGCAGCGTAGGTTTACAAGATTAATTTCCGGGATGGCGGGACTGTCATATGCTGAGAGAATGGAGCGGCTGGGCTTGTACACTCTGGAGTTTAGAAGGATGAGACGAAATCTCATTGAAACATATAATATTGTTAAGGGATTGGACACACTAGAGGCAGGACCAGGGGCCACAGTTTAAGAATAAGGAGTAAGCCATTTAGAACGGAGATAAGGAAACACTTTTTCTCACAGAGAGTTGTGAGTCTGTGGAATTCTCTGCCTCAGAGGGCAGTGGAGGCCGGTTCTCTGGATGCTTTCAAGAGAGAGCTGGATAGGGCTCTTAAAGATTGTGGAGTCAGGGGATATGGGGAGAAGGCAGGAACGGGGTACTGATTGGGGATGATCAGCCATGATCACATTGAATGGCGATGCTGGCTCAAAGGGCCGAATGGCCTACTCCTGCACCTATTGTCTATTGCCTACCCCAACCAGAGAGCAGTGCTGACCTACTATCTACCTCATTGGTGAACCTCGGACTATCCTTGATCAGACTTTACCTTGCACTAAACGTTATTCCTTTATCCTGCATCTGTACACTGTGGACGGCTCGATTGTAATTCGATTGTAATTGTCTTTCCGCTGACTGGTTAGCACGCAACAAAAGCTTTTCACTGTACCTCGGTACACGTGACAATAAACTAAACTGAGCAGAATGAAACTGAACTGAATTGAACTGAATATAGTGTATACAATTGTGAGAGGCCTGGATAGAATAAATATAAAGGACCTGTTTTACTTGGCAGAGGAATCAGAAGCCAGGGTGAAGGATATGAAAGGACAGAACAAATATTTTTTTTACCCAGATGTGGTCAGTTTCAGAGCACAAAGGGTTCAGATGAAACTGTCAGCAGATTTGGAAAGACTTGGATGTGTGCTAAAACTTACAAGGTTAGATGCAGTTCAGTTTAGTTTAGTTTAGAGATACAGCACAGAAACAGGCCCCTTGGCCCACCGAGTCCATGCCGACCAGCGATCCCCGCACACTAACACTGTCCTACACACACTAGGGACGATTTACAATTATACCAAGCCTAATTAACCTGCAAACCTCAACATGTGGGAGGAAGCCAAAGATCTGGGAGAAAACGCACGCGGTCACAGGGAGGACAATACACAATAGGTGCAGGAGTAGGCCATTCGGCCCTTCGAGCCAGCACCGCCATTCAATGTGATCATGGCTGATCATCCCCAATCAGTATGTAATCATCCAAAATCAGTACAAAATCAGAACGTGCAAACTCCGCACAGACAGCACCCGTAGTCAGGATCGAACACGGGTCTCTGGCGCTGTGATCGAGGTAAGGCAGCAACTCTACCGCTGCGCCACCGTGCCATCCAGTGTTTAATAGCCTGATGGCTGTGGGGAAGTAGCTGTTCCTGAACCTGGACGTTACAACTCCTTCTGCAGTTGTACAGGGCCCTAGTGAGACCACACCTGGAGTATTGTGTGCAGTTTTGGTCCCCTAATTTGAGGAAGGACATTCTTGCTATTGAGGGAGTGCAGCGCAGGTTTACAAGGTTAATTCCCGGGATGGCGGGACTGTCATATGCTGAGAGAATGGAGCGGCTGGGCTTGTACACTCTGGAGTTTAGAAGGATGAGAGGCTATCTCATTGAAACATATAAGATTATTAAGGGTTTGGACACGCTAGAGGCAGGAAACATGTTCCCGATGTTGGGGGAGTCCAGAACCAGGGGCCACAGTTTAAGAATAAGGGGTAAGCCATTTAGAACAGAGACGACAAAATACTTTTTCTCACAGAGAGTGGTTAGTCTGTGGAATTCTCTGCCACGGCGGTGGAGGCCGGTTCTCTGGATGCTTTCAAGAGAGAGCTAGATAGGGCTCTTAAAGATAGTGGAGTCAGGGGATATGGGGAGAAGGCAGGAACGGGGTACTGATTGGGGATCAGCCATGATCACATTGAATGGCGGTGCTGTCTCGAAGGGCCGAATGGCCTCCTCCTGCACCCATTGTCTATTGTTACAGTTTTCAGCCTCCTGTACCTTCTTCCCGATGGTAGCAGTGAGATGAGAGTGTGGCCAGGATGGTGTGTGGGTCTCTGATGATGCCGGCTGCCTTTTTGAAGCCAGCGCCTCCTCTAGACCCCTTCAATGGTGGGGAGGTGAGACCCCGTGATGGACTAGCCAGTGTCCACCACTCTCTGTAGATCCCCTTCGATGGTGGGGACTTGTCGGTACCTGTCAGTACCCAGGTGTGAAAACAAACGCACACCTCCAGATTCAGGGACAGTTTCTTCCCAGCTGTTATCAGGCAACTGAACCATCCTACCAACATGTAGACAGTGGTCCTGACCTCCCATCTACCTCATGCCTGTATGAGTTTGTACGTAGGTTACACAAAAAAGCTGGAGAAACTCAGCGGGTGCAGCAGCATCTATGGAGCGAAGGAAATAGGCAACGTTTCGGCCCGAAACGTTGCCTATTTCCTTCGCTCCATAGATGCTGCTGCACCCGCTGAGTTTCTCCAGCTTTTTTGTGTAACCTTCGATTCTCCAGCATCTGCAGTTCCACTCTTAAACACTGAGTTTGTACGTACTTGTGTGACTAAACTGAAATCCTATCCAAAAGTCCGGTTGAAAAGACATTTAGGCAGGTACATGGATAGGGCAGGTTTGGAGGGACATGGGCCAAACGCGGGCAGGTGGGACTAGTGTAGACGGGGCATGTTGGCCGGTTGGGCAGGTTGGGCCAAAGGGCCTGTTTCCACACTGTATCACTAGTGTAGATGGGGCACGTGGGTTGGTGTGGGCAGGTTGGGCTGAACGGCCTGTTTCCATGCTGTATCACTCTGTGACTCTTTAAGTCAATAACTCAGTTCGGGGTTAACCTGAGAGGGGGCTTGGACAAGGTCAAGCTGCCGTGTGTTGTTGGCGGCAGCTATTAGCGGAGTCTCGCCCTTTCACAGAACAAGGAGCGAGGCACCAGCTTTATTTACGGCTGACCCGTTACATTTTCAGAAGGGTTGGTGCACTGATTCGACACAGCCAGCGAGGGGAGAGAGTGCTGTGCGCGGTGGCTGCGGCACACTCACTCGGCACTGGGGTGTGTGTGTGTGTGTGAGAGACACAGAGACAGAGACACACACACAGACACAAGCAGACAGAGAGAGACACAAGCAGAGACAGAGAGAGAGAGAGAGAGAGACACACACACAGAGAGAGAGAGAGAGAGAGACACAGAGAGAGAGAGAGAGAGAGAGAGAGAGAGAGACAGAGACAGAGAGAGAGAGACACACAGAGAGAGAGAGAGAGACACAGAGAGAGAGAGAGACAGAGACACAGAGAGAGAGAGACAGAGAGAGACACACAGAGAGAGAGAGACACAGAGAGAGAGAGAGACACAAGACAGAGAGAGTCAGACACAGACAGAGAGAGAGACACAAGACAGAGAGAGAGAGAGAGAGACACAGAGAGAGAGAGAGAGAGACACAGAGAGAGAGAGACACAGAGAGAGAGAGAGAGAGAGAGAGAGAGAGAGAGAGAGAGAGAGAGAGAGAGAGAGAGAAAGAGACACACAGAGAGACACAGAGAGACACACAGAGCACAGAGAGTGTTAGCGACGAGAGCGCAGAGCCTCACTCCGACATAGCCGCCCACTACTCCGACATAGCCAGCCCACTTCTCCCAGCCTCTTCTCCTCCCTCTCTCCTCTCTCTCCTCCCAACCCACCAAAAAGGAGAAGAGGGGTGTTTCCCAGAGCACCCCGACAGCGGCCAGTGGGATGAATCTTCGCTGTGAGAGTGGGAAAGGCAAACGCTGGCTGGTTTATTCCCCTGCGCTCGGAGCGAGCAAAGCTCCCTCCCTCTCTCCACAACGCGTGGCTGCCAGTAACTAGAGCTGGGAGCAGTCACTCCCCTACACACACACCACACACCGCCGCCGAGTTACTCCAGCACTTTGTGTCTCTCTTCTGTGTAAACCAGCATCTGCAGTTCCTTCACCACAACACACCAAGGCACCTCTGGACTGCTTCCTCGCTCATTCTCCATCTATTGAGACCCTCCTGTGTGTGTGTGAGTGTGTATATATATGTGTACACCCACACACACACACACTTCAGATGCTTACTTCGGGGTAGGTAAATCTTATCTTCCCCCACCCCAGTTTACTTTAAGGTGGATACTTTGAAACTGTTTATTGATTTAAATCATTTTGCAATTATTTCTTCCTGGTCAATATTCAAACCTGTGTTGTACTGAACCGGTGCAGGATTATCCCAGCGAGGGGATTTAAATGATGTGTATTTTAATGAAACTGTTTGCAATGAGTCTTTTTGTTTGTACGGAGAACGCCACTAACTGTGTTTTTAAGTGATTTTATTTGGAATTATTCATTGGCTAAGAACAATGTGTCTGTGAAACTATCTGCTGTTAGTTTGTGTACACAGTACGCCACCAACTGTGTGTTGAAGTGTTTATATTGCCAATGAGTTCTGTGTGGCCATCGCTAGCGACTGTTTATTTCAGTGAAGTCCGGTCTTTACTGTTCCATCTGCGCGGACAATACGCAGCTGTTTGTTTAAGTGTGGAACTGCGATTATTTATGTGTGGCTCCAACACTATCTTTACAAATAGTAAATGTCGAGTTGATTGAAGTGGGACTGCGTGTAGTGTGTATGTATGTATGCGCGCTCCTCAGTAGCAAAGATATCTACAAATCGCAAATCTCAATTCCGACTGGAACGGGAAGCGGCTCTCACTGGTGGTTATTTTACACGCGACGCTGCAAATGGGTTGTTGCAAACTTTGTTGTTGCTTGTTTTGTGTGTGTGTGTCTGTCTATGTGTGTGTCTGTGTATGTCTGTGTGTGTCTCTGTGTGTGTGTCTCTGTGTGTCTGTCTATGTGTGTGTCTGTGTCTGTGTATGTGTGTGTCTGTGTATGTGTCGTGTGTGTGTGTGTGCGCGTCTGTGTGTGTGTGTGTGTCTGTGTGCACATGCGTGTCTGTGTGTGTCTGTGTGCACAAGTGTCTGTGTGTGTGTGTGTGTCTCTGTGTCTGTGGCTGAGTGTGTCTGTCTTTGTATGTTTGTCTGTGTGTCTGTCTTTGTGTGTGTGTGTCTGTCAGTCTGTGTGTGTGTGTGTCTGTCAGTCTCTGTGTCTGTGTGTGTGTGCGTCTGTCAGTCTCTGTGTCTGTGTGTGTGTGCGTGTGTGTCTCTGTGTCTGTGTCTGTGTGAGCACATGTGTCTGTGGGGCTGAGTGTGTGTTTGTCTCTGTCTGTGTGTATTTGTCTGTCTGTGTGTGTGCCTGTGCCTGTCTGAGCGTGTGTGTGTGTCGGTCTATGTCGGTTGAGTGCGTGTGTGACGGTGCTTGGGGTGGGGATTAAGTTGCCTGAACAGTGAGGAATTGTAACAGGAGCTCAGTAAGGTCCGCTGTCTGTCTGGGTCGTTGTTAGAGCAGTTGCGAGTTTTGGATACAAACCCCATTCAACCCTGCAGTCTTTATTGTTGATCTTCCGACCAGTTGTTTCGGAAGTTGCGATACATTCCCCCACATGTTATACCACCCACCTGATTGCTGTTTGCCGTTTATTCATACTTGCTTCCTTCAATAGAACCGCACAAAGCCTCTGTCTGTAGCTCTCCCCCTCTCTCTCATACTGTCTCTCTCTCTCTCATACTGTCTCTCTCTCTCTCTCATACTGTCTCTCTCTCTCTCATACTGTCTCTCTCTCTCATACTCTGTCTCTCTCTCTCATACTCTGTCTCTCTCTCTCATACTCTGTCTCTCTCTCTCATACTCTGTCTCTCTCTCTCTCTGTGTCTCTCTCTCTCTGTCTCTCTCTGTGTCTCTCTCTCTCTCTCTCTCTGTGTCTCTCTCTCTCTCTCTCTCTCTCTCTCTCTCTCTCTCTCTCTCTCTCTCTCTCTCTGTCTCTCTCTCTCTCTCTCTCTCTCTCTCTCTCTCTCTCTCTCTCTCTCTCTCTCTGTCTCTCTCTCTCTCTCTGTCTCTCTCTCTCTCTCTCTGTCTCTCTCTCTCTCTCTCTCTCTCTCTCTCTCTCTCTCTCTCTCTCTCTCTCTCTCTCTCTCTCTCTCTCTCTCTCTCTCTCTCTCTCTGTCTCTGTCTGTGTCTCTCTCTCTCTCTCTGTCTGTCTCTCTCTGTCTCTGTCTGTCTCTGTCTCTCTCTCTCTGTGTCTCTGTCTCTCTCTGTCTCTCTCCTCCTTATGTGTGTGTGTGTGTGGTTCTGCCTCTTCCCTGTCCCACTGTTGCAGTTGTGGGATCATTCTTTGGTGAGTCGAGTGGGGTTCCCCATGAGGTGCGGGTGCTGTAAAGTATTCTGTGGGTACCAGGGACCCCTGAGGGGGGGGGAAATAGGAATTAATTTGACTTGCTCTCCCCGCACCCGGGCACCGATGCGAGTTGCAATAGCGTTATGTGTAAGGAAAGAGCAGAGGTATGAACCTGAGTGGGTTTTACACCAGTAATATTGAACACAGACACACACCACTGATGCATTGAGCCTGGCACCGTTTTGTCCTGCATATTTTTTAAATTACGAATAAAATTTAGTTGTGAAATTAATTATTTCAACAAATATTTATATATGGTGTATGAGTAGGCTGGGTCTCTATTCCTTGGAGCGCAGGAGGATGAGGGGAAGATCTTCTAGAGGTGTATAAAATCATGAGAGGAATAGATCGGGTGGAGTCTCTTGCCCAGAGTAGGTGAATCAAGGACCTGAGGACGTTGGTTTATGGTGAAAGGGGAAAAGATTTAATAGTTACCTAGGGGGAACTTTTTCACACAAAGGGTGGTGGGTGTATGGAACGTGCTGCAGTAGGAGGTAGATGGGGCTGGTAATATCGCAAGATCGTAAGAAACATTTAGACAGGTAGAGTCTCTCTCTCTCTCTCTTTTTTTATCATAAATATAAATAACATTATATAGCATTGACTGAAAAAATATTCAATGAATCTACAACAGTCACAGAGAGTGATACAGCATGGAAACAGGCCCTTCGGCCCAACTTGCCCACACTGGCCAACTACACTAGTCCCACCTGCCTGTGTTTGGTTCAAATCCCTCTAAACTTGTCCTATCCATGTACCTGTCTAAATGTTTCTTAAATGTTATGATAATCCCTGACTCGACTACCTCCTCCAGCAGTTTCTTCCATACACCCCCCCCCCCCCCCCCCCCCCCCCCCCCCTTTCTGTATAAAAAAGTTGCCCCTCAGGTTTCCCCGCTGAGTTACTCCAGCTTTATGTGCTGATCTTTGGTGTAAACCAGTATCTGAAGTTCCTTCCAACACAGCCCGAAAGATGCAATTGTACAACATCGGAGCAGAATGTCATGATGACAATCGCTGTTAACCTTGGTGAAAGGGAGGCATTGTTTATTCTGTAGACAGACCCAGAGTGCTGGAGTAACTCAGCGGGTCAGGCAGCATCTGTGGAGAACATGGATAGGTGACGTTTCACAGAGTGCTGGAGTAACTCAGCGGGTCAGGCAGCATCTGTGGAGAACATGGATAGGTGACGTTTCACAGAGTGCTGGAGTAACTCAGCGGGTCAGGCAGCATCTGTGGAGAAACATGGATAGGTGACGTTTCACAGAGTGCTGGAGTAACTCAGCGGGTCAGGCAGCATCTCTGGAGAACATGGATAGGTGACGTTCTGGGTCGAGACCCTTCTTCGGACTGAGTGTCGGGGGAGAGGGAAACAAGAGACATAGACGATGATGTAGAGAAATGTGGAACAAATGAATGAAAGATGTGGAAAAAAAGTACCGATGATCAAGGAAACAGGCCATTGTTAGCTGTGGGCTCGGTGAAAATGAGTTGCAGACAATGAAACTGAACAAGACGACTTTGATGCTGGTACTACAGCTTGGGTCGGGGAGGGACGGAGAGAGCGGGGATGCATGGGTTACTTGAAGTTAGGGAAATCAATCGCTGAGTTGTAAGCTGCTCAAGCGAAACATAAGGTGTTAACTTCCAATCCACATATTACAGTTTAGCATGTTACGTGAAGTTCATGTCCATACACAGTGTGAACATTTTCTCAGCCGAACATCAAAAATCTTGGGTTGTGACAGCTCTGATAATTAACCAGTGATGGTTTTTTTTTTTGTAAATCCTTAAATAATTGATCCGTTTGACAGTAAAACGCAGGGACATTTCTTAGAAGAACTGGGCACTTACTTAATCAGATTACATTTAAAGTCTTATGTTGATGTTATAAAGGTGTATAAAACATGAGGGAAATTGATGGGTTTTTTAGTTGGATAGCTACAGCAACAAGAAGCTTTTCACTGTACCTTGGTTCATGTGACAATGAACTATGATGGGGCAAATGCACAGTTTTATACCCAGAGTAGGGGAGTCGAGAGTCAGTGGCCATAGGTAGCTGTATGGAACGAGCTGTCGGAGGCAGGGACTATAATGACATTGACATAGACGGGTAGACAAAAGTGCTGGAGAAACTCAGCGGGTTCGGCAGCATCTATGGAGCAAAGGAAATAGGCAACTTCTGGCCGAAACCCTTCTTCAGACTGGTGCAAGGTGTGGGGTGGGGGGGGGGGGGGAGAAGAGAGGAGGAGCCAGAGGGCTGAGGGAGAGCTGAGAAGGGGAGGAGACAGCAAGGGCTACCGGAAATTGGAGAATTCAATGTTCATGCCGCTAGGGTGCAGACTGCCCAAGCGAAATATGAGGTGCTGCTCCTCCAATTTCCGGTGTTGCTCACTCTGGCCATGGAGGAGGCCCAGGACAGAAAGGTCGGATTCGGAATGGGAAGGGAGAGTTGAAGTGCTGAGCCACCGGGAGATCAGGTTGGTTATTGCGAACCGAGCAGAGGTGTTGGGCGAAACGATCGCCAAGCCTGCGCTTGGTCTCACCGATTTAGATCAGCTGACATTTATAGCAATAGATGAGGAACATAGACAGGTACATGGATAGGAACGGTTTAAAGAGATATGGGCCAAACACGGGCAGGTTAGAATGGCTGCCTCACAGCACCAGAAACCCAGGTTTGATCCTGACTACGGGTGCTGTCTGTACGGAGTTTGCACGTTCTACCTCTGATTGCGTTGGTTTTTGCTCCGGTTTCCTCCCAGAGGGCCTGTTTCTGTGCTGTATCAGCCATGATCACATTGAATGGCAGTGCTGGCTGGAAGGGCCGAATGGCCTACTCCTGCACCTATTGTCTATCTTCCAAAATAAAATTGACATTGTTATATTTGAAGAATTTTTTGAACGACATGGATTGTCAACAATCAGATAAATGGATTTTCAATTATTGTAATGTTACCAATAGAATGAGGATATTTCCTACATGTGCTCCTCAGCCAGATTTTGGGGTGCATTTGTTTAGAGGATAATAATTTTCAGTGCAGCTACAGTTCCTGGTTCAAAGCAAGATGCGCAGAAATAACGTGTGGGAAGGAACTGCAGATGCTGGTTTACTCCGAAGATGTACACAAAATGCTGGAGTAACTCAGCGGGTCAGGCAGCATCTCTGGCGAAAAGAAATGGGTGCCATTTCGGGTCGAGACCGTTCTTCAGGCTGGGAGGGGAAAGTGAAACTAGAGGTGTACAACAAATGAATGAAAGATATGCAAAAAAAAGTGACAATGATCAAGGAATGGTGGAGCCCACAATGGTTCATTGTTGGTAGTGGGTTAGGTGATAACGAGTTACAGAGACAGTGAAACACAAGAGGCTAATGGTGAAACTAGTGTGCGTAGAGGAGGAGGATTCACGGGATTAATGTCTGGATTTGCTGCGGTAGAGTTGCTGCCTCACAGCGCTTGCAGCGCTGGAGACCCGGGTTCAATCCCGACTATGGGTGCTGGCTGTACGGAGTTTGTACGTTCTCCCCGTCATCTGTGTGGGTTTTCTCCGAGATCTTCAGTTTCCTCCCACACTCCAAAGACGTGCAGGTTTGTAGGTTAATTGGCTTGGTGTAAATGTAAAGATTGTCCCTAGTGTGTGTAGGATAGTGTTAATGTGCGGGGATCACTGGCCCAAAACTAAATCGGCGTTAGGCATTCCGTGTCGATGCCGTAAGCGGCAAGGATTCCCGAGCCGAGAATCACGGCCAGTGACCCAGCAGCACGCCAACGAGAATTGGACCTGCTCCTCATCTGAAGATTCGGCACTGTAGTGGATGTTGGTGAGTAGGGAAGACTGTATTGTATTTGTAACATGTATAAACTAGCTCGAGTTTAGGTTAGGTGAGGCATCGATGGTTTGTCCCATGTTACTTTACAAGATATGCTGTTGATAGAGACAAAACGCTGAAGTAACTCAACGGGTCAGGCACAAGGTTTTTTAACAAGGAACTGCAGATGCTGGAAAATCGAAGGTACACAAAAATGCTGGAGAAACTCGGCGGGTGCAGCAGCATCTATGGAGCGAAGGAAATAGGTGACAATTCATGTCGAGACCCTTCTTCAGACTGATGTGAGGGTGGGGGGTGGGAAGAAGAAAGGAATAAGTGATATGCGGATAAAAGTGAGGTTATCCACTTTGATAGCAAAAACAGGAAGGCAGATTACTATCTAAATAGCATCAAGTTGGGAAAAGAGGAAGTACAACGGGGTCTGGGGGTCCTTGTGCATCAGTCTATGAAAGTAAGCATGCAGGTACAGCAGGCAGTGAAGCAAGCCATTAGCTTTCATAACAAGAGGAATTGAGTATAGAAGCAAAGAGGTCCTGCAGTTGTACAGGGCCCCAGTGAGATTGCACTTGGAGTATTGTATGCAGTTTTGGTCCCCTAATTTGAGGAAGGACATTCTTGCTATTGAGGGAGTGCAGCGTAGGTTTACAAGGTTAATTCCCGGGATGGCGGGACTGTCATATGCTGAGAGAATGGAGCCGCTGGGCTTGTACACTCTGGAGTTTAGAAGGATGAGAGGGTTACTTATTGAAACATAAAAGATTGTTAAGGGCTTGGACACACTGGAGGCAGGAAACATGTTCCCGATGTTGGGGGAGTCCAGAACCAAGGGCCACAGTTTAAGAGTTTGCCCTGATTGGAACTCGGAGATTTACGGTAATGGCCGCCCGTCGGTACTCGGGGCTCTCGTGGACATTTTTCATCATGTTGAAAAATCTTCACGAGTCATCCCGAGCTTACCTGCCATTAGTGAGTCTTCCCGAATACCTGCCGTTAGCGTTACGAGCCGCTAAGAGACGTCCCTGAGCTCCGACGTACCCACTACGTTCATTCTACATACTTACCACGAGTTTGATTTTTTTTAAACTCGGGAGAGCTCTTGGAATGAACTCGTACAGTGGGACAGGGCTATAACTCGCTGTGTACACTCAAGCATTGGATAACTGCTAGAAATGTCTTGTTGTTGCCCTGGAGAAAATTGTAGAGGACAATACGGAATTGTGGTGAAACTCAGTGTGGTTCTTGAGGAAACATTTTGGGGCATTGACTCATTGACGATTATGTGTCATTCCTAACTGTCGCTGCATAGAAACATAGAAAATAGGTGCAGCAGGAGGCCATTCGGCCCTTCGAGCCAGCACCGCCATTCATTGTGATCATGGCTGATCGTCCCCAATCAATAACCCGTGCCTGCCTTCTCCCCACATCCCTTGATTCCACTAGCCCCTAGAGCTCTATCTAACTCTCTCTTAAATCCATCCAGTGACTTGGCCTCCACTGCCCTCTGTGGCAGGGAATTCCACAAATTCACAACTCTCTGGGTGAAAACGTTTTTTCTCACCTCATTCTTAAATGACCTCCCCTTTATTCTAAGACTGTGGCCCCTGGTTCTGGACTCGCCCAACATTGGGAACATTTTTCCTGCATCTAGCTTGTCCAGTCCTTTTATAATTTTATATGTTTCTATAAGATGCCCCCTCATCCTTCTAAACTCCAGTGAATACAGGCCTAGTCATGTTGTCACTTGCGGGCGGAGCACCAAGGCAAATTCCTTGTATGTGAATACTTGGCCAATAAACTTATTCATTCATAATTCATTAATTGATCCACGTACAAAGAGGTGTTGCAGCTGCTAAATCTCTCTTTCTCTCTCTCTGTTGCACAGAGCGCTCAGAGAATTCAATTAAAAGGACACAGGTTTTACAGATCATTCTTCAGATACTATGCAGTACGCATTGTGCGATGGTTTTTAACTCTGAGAGCAATGACATTTCTCAGGATATTTAAATCTCTTTATATTTTATTACTTTAATGTGGAAATTAGTAGTTTGGTTCAGTTTCAGTTTAGTTTATTGTCACGTGTGCCGAGGTACAGTGAAAAGCTTTTGTTGCGTGCTAACCAGTCAGCGGAAAGACAATACGTGATTACAATCGAGCCATTTACAATGTACAGATCACGATAAAGGGAATAACGTTTAGCGCAAGGTAAAGCCAGCAGAGTCTGATCAAGGATCGTCCGAGGGTCACCAATGTGGTAGATAGTAGTTCAGGACCGCCCTCTAGTTGTGGTCGGATGGTGCTGGTGAGCAACCAATTCAGTCTGAAGAAGGGTTTCGGCCCGAAACGTTGACTATTTCCTTCACTCCATAGATGCTGCTGCACCCACTGAGTTTCTCCAGCATTTTTGTCTACCTTGGATTTTCCAGCATCTGCAGTTCCTTCTTAACAATTCATACTTGTGTGTTACATTTGTTTCGAGTTGCAAAAGAGGCCGTCTTTATGCATATCTTTTAAAACAGTGGAGCAGCGGTAGAGTTGCTGCCTCGCTGTGCCAGAGACCCAAGTTCGATACGGACCACGGGTGCTGTCTGTATGGAGTTTGCATGTTCTCCCTGTGACCGTGTGGGTTTTCTCCAGGAGCTCTGGTTTCCTCCCACACTCCGCAGACGTACAGGTTTGTAGGTTAACTGTCTGGTAAAAATTGTCCCTGGTGTGTTGGAGAGTGCTAGTAATGTCTGGTCAGTGCAAACTTGTTGGGCCGAAGGGCCTGTTTTCATCATGTATGTCTAAAGTAATGTCTACAATAAGCAAATGACCACTGTTCTTTTAAGAAAGAAGTGCAGATGCTGGAAAAATCTTAGACAAAAATGCTGGAAAACTCAGCAGGTGAGGCAGCATCTATGGAGCGAAGGTGACGTTTCGGGTCTCGGGGGGGAAACGGGCCCTTCGGCCCATCGAGTCCTCGCCAAACACGATCTCCCTGTACACTAACACTATCCCACACACACACTAGGGACAATTTACAATTATACCAAAGCCAAATAACCCAACGCACCTGCACGTCTTTGGAGTGTGGGAGGAAACCGGAGCACCCGGAGAAAACCCACACAGGTCACAGAGAATGGAGCGGCTGGGCTTGTATACTCTGGAGTTTAGAAGGATGAGAGGGCATCTCATTGAAACATATAAGATTATTAAGGTTTTGGACACGCTAGAGGCAGGAAACATGTTCCCGATGTTGGGGGAGTCCAGAACCAGGGGCCACACACAGTTTAAGAATGAGTAAGCCATTTAGAACGGAGACGAGGAAACACTTTTTTCCTCACAGAGAGTGGTGAGTCTGTGGAATTCTCTGCCTCAGAGGGCGGTGGAGGCCGGTTCTCTGGATGCTTTCAAGAGAGAGCTAGATAGGGCTCTTAAAGATAACGGAGTCGGAGGGGGGGGGGGAGGGGGGGAGGTAAAAGGGGGGGGGGGGGGGGGGGATATGGGGATAATGCAGGAACAGGGTACTGATTGGGGATGATCAGCCATGATCACATTGAATGGTGGTGCTGGCTCGAAGGGCCGAATGGCTTAATGATGTTTAATTGATGCTCCCGAGTAAAGTTAATTGTGAGGTTGGGTTTCGCCATTAACGATTCTCAGTTTGATAAGTTGGTGCTTTATTAAGATGTTCCTGTCATTTTCAACTTGCCAGAGCGTTGAGAGGGATGTGATTCTAACCCATCGCACCCACTCTCTCTCTCTCAGCCACTCACCCCTTCTCTCCTATCTCTCTCCCCTTCCCACCACACTACCCTCCTTTATTTGCAGGCATCGTCGTTCAGTGTCTAATTTTGTTGCCGCAATGAGGATAAATGGCCTTGTGTGTTGATTTGCTTTGGAGGACTGCGTTGATTGTGAGTGGCTGCGCTTGCAATCAATTTAGAATGAGCTCCTCTGTAGTTTGTTTAGGAAAGAACTGCATGTGCTGGAAAAATCGAAGGCTGACAAAAAAATGCTGGCGAAACTCAGCGGGTGAGGCAGCATCTACGGAGCGAAGGAATAGGCGACGTTTCGTCCCGAAACGTCACCTATTCCTTCGCTCCGTAGATGCTGCCTCACCCACTGAGTTTCTCCAGCATTTTTTGTCGAGAGGAATAGATCGGGTAGACGCACAGAATCTCTTGCCCAAAGTGGGGGAATCATGCATCAGAGGTCATGGATTCAAGGTGAGGGGGGAAGGATTTAATAGGAGCCTAAGGGGTAACCTTTTTCACACTGTGGGTGGTGGGTGTTTGGAATGAGCTGCCAGAGGAGGTAGTTGTGGCTGGGACTATCCCAACATTTAGACAGGCACATGGATAGGACAGGATTGGAGGGAAGGATGAGAGGGGTTCTTATTGAAACATTAAAGGTTTGGACACGCTGGAGGCAGGAAACATGTTGGGGGAGTCCAGAACCAGGGGATCCGAGTCAGCACCGGTGGTGAGGGAGGGTCCCTGCTGTGCCCGTATGTTGTCACTCCTGTCGGTGCAATCAAACCTGGCAAAAAAACACAGTTCAGGTCGTCAGGGAGGGATGATCTATGTGCGTGTGTGGAGCTGTTGTAGCCAATGATGGTTCTGATGCCCTGCCACATGCGTCGAGAGTCTGAGCTGTTAAAATGCCCCTTGTAGCGGTGCTTTGCTTTCCTGATGCCCTTCCTCAAACTGGACCTTGCTGTTCTGTAGGCCTCTGCATCACCCGAGTGGAAAGCTGCATTCCCGGGCCTTCAGCAGACCAGTTACAGCACCATTCATCCATGGCTTATGGTTGGGGAGTGTCAGTATTGTCCTCTTGTGTGGTGACACTGTTCATACAGAAGGTGATGTAATCCAATACTGATGAGGTGTAGGTGTTGAGGTCTGTGTGGTTGTTGTGAGTGGTACATGGATAGGACAGGTTTGGCGGGATATGGGCCAAACGCGGGCAGGTGGGACTAGCGTAGATGGGGCATGGTGGGCAAGTTGCTCCGAATGGCCTGTTTCCATGCTGCATCTCTAAACACTAAAGGCAGGAGAATATGGATGTGGGGGAAAAAAATAGATGATGAATGATTGAATGGCAGAGTGGGCTGAATGGCCTGATTCTGCTCTGATGTGTGATGGTGTTTCTCCGTACATCAATGCAAGAATTGCACCTTCTCCTGCCACTGCTTCAAATTGCATCATATATATTTTATCAAAACAATCTTTGGCTTTGGAAATTGCTTGCACTTATTTCCCAGTGCACGTTTAAACATTTAATTCTTGCATCCGATCATAAAAATGGTGGTGCAAATAGCCACAGGGCGGCAGTTAAGATGAAGGTGAGTCGTCTGAATGTCTCTATTTCTTTTGGAGAGGTTTAGCAGTATTTCTGTTGCTCTCTATTTTGCCAGCTGCGGTGAATTAATGTTCATACCTGATCGCGCACTATTTTAAGAGCGTTTTTTAAGATTTCTTTCCACACGCACACAGACCGAAAATAACAAAAATCTCCTTGCATCGCCTCCTGAAACAATATTTCTTTGCAAAAAAAAAAAAAAAAAAAAAAAAAAAAAAAAAATGAAATCGCTGTTACAAAAATGTTTTTGCCGACTGGTTTGATCCTGGGTTTCTGTTGCATTTATAGTCCAGAGGGGCTTTCAGCACTTGGGTAAACACCACCTGGGTAGTGGTCTTATGCTGCGGGGGAGGTGGTGGGAGGGGGTGGGGGTGTTAGAAACAGAGTAGAGGGCCTGTACCACTATCCCGAGTTACTCATGAATTCTCCCGAGTTTTCCCCTTGATCCAAACTGGGCCAATGTTCGTAACAAGTCTGTAGGAGGTCGTACATATACCGTAGCGGCCCGTTATGCCAGCCGTTGGTACTCGGGGCATCGGATAAGTCGGGACGTTTTTTTCCAGCCTGATAAAAAAAAATGTCCACGAGTAAAAAAAATATTCGGGAAGAGAAAAATTGGAACCTTTAATGCCCCGAGTAACTACGGCTGACATAACGAGCAGCTACGATATAGCTACGGCCACCTACGGACCCCATTACAAACATACGATGGTGGTGTATGATGATGATGCATTTCGTTGTCTCTGTACTGTACACTGACAATGACAATTAAATTGAATCTGAATCTGAATCTGAATCTGAATACGAACAAGATTGTTAAGGGCTTGGACACACTAGAGGCAGGAAACATGTTCCTGATGTTGGGGGAGTCCAGAACCAGGGGCCACACACAGTTTAAGAATGAGGGGTAAGCCATTTAGAACGGAGACGAGGAAACACTTTTTCTCACAGAGAGTGGTGAGTCTGTGGAATTATCTGCCTCAGAGGGCGGTGGAGGCCAATTCTCTGGATGCTTTCAAGAGAGAGCTAGATAGGGCTCTTAAAGATAGCGGTGTCAGGGGATATGGGGAGAAGGCAGGAACGGGGTACTGATTGGAGATGATCAGCCATGATCACATTGAATGGCGGTGCTGGCTCGAAGGGCCGAATGGCCTACTCCTGCACCTATTAACTATTGTCTATTGTCTATTCTCCGAGTTTGAATCGGAGGGGGGGAACTCTGGAGAATTTGTGAGCAGCTCGGGGGAAGTGGGACAAGCCCTTAACTCTTGTGCGAGCGTTAGTTGGAGTGATACAGTGTGGAAACGGGCTCCTCGGCCCAACTTGCCCACACCTACCAACATGCCCCATCTACACTAGTCCCACCTACCTGCATTTGGCCC